>NW_015505534.1:645063-662522 GCF_001515645.1 Sinocyclocheilus grahami | reverse complement strand
AGATAGATAGATAAACACCCTATCTGAAAGCAAGATAGATAGATAGATAGATAGATAGATAGATAGATAGATAGATAGATAAACACCAGATCTGAAAGCAAGATAGATAGACAGACACCCGATCTGAAAGCAATAGATAGATAGATAAACACCCTATCTGAAAGCAAGATAGATAGATAGAGAGACACCCGATCTGAAAGCAGTAGATAGATAGATAAACACCCTATCTGAAAGCAAGATAGATAGATAGATAACCACCCTATCAGAAAGCGATAGATAGATAGATAGATGGATAGATAAACACCCTATCTGAAAGCGATAGATAGATAGATAGATAGACAGACACCCGATCTGAAAGCGATAGATAGATAGATAGATAGATAGACAGACACCCTATCTGAAAGCGATAGATAGATAGATAGATAAACACCCTATCTGAAAGCAAGATAGATAGATAGATAGATAGATAGATAGAAAGCGATAGATAGATAGATAGATAAACACCCTATCTGAAAGCGATAGATAGATAGATAGATAAACACCCTATCTGAAAGCGATAGATAGATAGATAGATAAACACCCTATCTGAAAGCGATAGATAGATAGATAGATAGATAGACAGACACCCTATCTGAAAGCGATAGATAGATAGATAGATAAACACCCTATCTGAAAGCAAGATAGATAGATAGATAGATAGATAGATAGATAGATAGATAGATAGATAGATAGATAGATAAACACCCTATCTGAAAGCAAGATAGATAGATAGACAGACACCCGATCTGAAAGCAATAGATAGATAGATAGATAAACACCCTATCTGAAAGTAACAGACAGATAGATAGATTTTTTCACATTTAAAGAAAGCGGTAAACCTATTGAAATTTCAGTCGGTACTTCACAGGATCCCAGCACATAGTCCCTGAACTGATGTAGCTTCAGTCACTGGAACATGACCACTCTGCTTACCTACGGGCACTGACGGTCTCCAGGCAGCCGGGTAATTAGCAGCACTGGAACCTTTGATGAAACATTTTACCGCTCAAAGTATTTCTGTTATCGCCATCGGAAGGTAACTAGCACATTATTCAGAGTCATTGGTTTTACTTTCAGCACTTTTTAAAACATCTTCGTATCTGCACACACACGCACACGCTCTTGCACACTCAAACGTCTACAGCTTTTCCCATACCGCGCGGAGTGGGCTCGTTACCAAGGCGACGGTTACATTTCCATACCCATTGTGAAATATATGCGAAGTCCTTGATTTACAGTAAGGCCGGCACAAAATAACAAAGTTAAAGCAGAACACATATAGGATGTCTGCACATAAACAAACAGGAATATCATACCAACAGAGCTCTGGGTGCGAATACAATTGTGATTGGTGGCGTGATGTTATTTTGGCATCGCTGGGTGAATGTGGTGCACAAAACAGCGGCTCCCACCGTCGTGTGACAGCAGCTGTCATGTCTGCGGGGGGAAAGCAGCAGCGTGGAGCTCGCTTAGTCTCAGTGTGACATGAAATTACAGCACTCATCACGCAAGTTTGCTCATTCTTCTTTATTTTTCTACAAAAATATTTCACCTTATAAAAGACAGCTCAGAATGTACATTGTTTTTTGCAACTGCCATAGAAGTTTTTACCTTAAATATATATGTATATGTATTTATATATAGTATATAAGCATTTCATTACGTATATAATCAGAGTGCACTTTCAGCAGCCCAGGATATGAGTTAAACATCCTCCCAGTCTGTTGAATTATTTCTCATAACTCTCTCTGACGGTGGAAACGGTTGGAAAGACTGTAACGAGACAAAAATAATAGTATAACCAAACGTTCTAGCTGTGGGGATCCAGGCATTGCGAATCCAGCTTCATGCATGACCTTGATAAACTAAACAACAGTGGTGTTTCTTACAAAAAATACAGTCGATTGCTATCATAAGTTACGGTCATTGCTTTAGAGTGAAGATTTTGTGGTGGTTATTCCTAAAACAGTCAGTAGTGAAGATGAGAGTAAATATAATTGCTTAGAACAAGGCAGACTAATAAGAAAAAAAAGACACTGGGAATAGTTGGATTACAATAAGGAACCCGTATAGAATAAGTAAAGGATTACGCTTTTAGTAAGAAACGAGTCAAAAAGGTGCCAATAAAGATGAGTGACAGGATTCTTAAAGCACTTGGAGCGAGGGAAGGTTATAAGGTTGTGGCTCATGGTATCCCATGATGCCTATGAACTGCAGCCAGCCGGAAGCCCTATTCGTGAGATTTCTGCCACCTTCCCTATATCAGCAATATTATTATTATCATTATCATCACGATCATTACTATTACTGGCTCTGGATATGCCTCAGAAAGCTGGTTACTGTAATCTCTTGATATCAACATATTCTGAAACACAAAATAATGAACTGAATCTGCTAAAGAATGTTCTCGTGTTTTGAATAATAATACAAATAATACATTCTTACTTTTTATAATACAAATATTGATGCTTGCTTGTGCAAAACACACTGGCACGATGGGTTGCAAGGGTTCCTTATGGATGTATTCCAAGACTTTTTACAAGTCTCTGTGATAGTTTGGATCCTAAATATGGCTCATAACCCTCCTGCAGGATTTTTTCAGTTGTTTTGTTGTCTGTCAGGTGAAGTCGTAGGTCTGATAAATTAACAGCACACTTCAACGAGCAGGATGATTTGAGATATCATTCATGTCTGTAGCACAAACAGTGTAAGATAAATTATGCGTAGAAGTTTAATACTTGGGTTTAAAGGAAAAGCTCACCCAAAAATTAAAATTTGCTGAAAACTCACCCTTAGGACATCCAAGATGTAAATGAGCTTGTTTCTTCATTTAACATTACATCATAACATTACATCACTTGCTCACCAATGGATCCTCCTGCAGTGAATGGGTGCCGTCAGAATGAGAGTCCAGTCCATCATTTAACGTCTTTGTTTCTTACAAACACGCAGATTTACACTATACAAGATGTTAATTCATGGACTGGAGTCATGTAGATTGATTGTGTATTATTATAATGTTTTTTCAGCTGTTTTGACTCTCATTCTGACGGCACCAATTGACTGCAGAGGATCCGTTGGTGAGCAAGTGATGTAATGCTAAATCTGTTCCGATGAAGAAACAAACTCATCAACATTTTGGATAGCCTGACGGTTAATCTGCAGCAATTTTTCATTTTTCACCATTTGATCAGCAAGCACCACTAATAATAATAGTAATAATAATTATAATATAATTTCCATTTTCTAGAAAAAAACATCAACGAAAAGCATCAAAATAGAAAAAGAAAATGTGAATGTGATCCAATCCCCCTTGACTGAAGTGCTGAGGCCTTTCCATCAGTCCGGTGCTGGCAAAAGGCTTTTCCAGAGCTTTTTAACACTCTCTTTACCCACAGGCTGCTGTATGTTCTGCTCCTGGAGTCTTTTTGAGTACAGGCCTGTGGCTCTGCCCTTATCAGAGAGGAGCAGAGGAGAGAACGAGTGTGAGTGTCCAGAGCGGCGCTAACACCCAGGCGGGCGAGAAGGTCAGTCGCATCCCCAACGGGGAGGCTGAGTCCGAAGTGCAGGAACACACCTCATAGCCATTTTCTGCATGGTCTGCGTGGTGCTGCCCGTGAAGCCTCGTGTTCGAGTTGTTCTGCATCTCCGGGGAGTCCGACTGCATTTCCGTGCACATAAGCCAGTCCTTGCCGATGGGACGCGGATAACCCGCTTCAACCTCCATATCACTGCCTGCCACACGCCAGTACTCCTTTCCCTTGAAGAAATATGACGCTCCTGGGAAGAGAAAGTGAAAAATAAAAGCAAATAAAATGCAGGTTGATGCGTAGAATGGATTTTTCAGACTTGCTTTCATTTGGCATACACATTATGGTTTCACTTTTCCCTCTGCGGCTTTTGTCAACTCTATTTTCCTGTTTTGAGACCACATGGGGCAATACTAGAATTTGAGCTTTGGGGGGCTTGACCCCCAGTAATACTGTAGTAGAATATGATGAGCTTTGAGCAGTGCTTCTCAAACTGTAGTCTGTGGATACAGGTGGTCTGTTTTACATTCCTAGTTGTCTGAGAATTGATTGGCTGACAAAAAAATATATTTTTGTTCAAAGGACCTTGATCTTTGTATTTTGTTTGTTGTGTGGATTCCTTTTTTCTTTTTGTATTTTTTCCATTGATTGAATATATGCACTCTCCCAATTATATTTTCTATTTTACTCAATTGGCACAGAATGTTTTCATATTTTTTGACTTATTGGATTTCTGTTTTTCTGTTATTCTGCGAATCTGTGGTTATCCTTTTTACTTTTTTGGATTATGTCCAATTTTGCCTACATTAATAAGTTGACTGATAATCAAGCCATTACCAGTTCATTTTCCCTTCAAGATATTGAGGCAATTGTTTTCAAGGACCCTGAGAACATTTGCACAGAATTAGAGACTAAAGATCATTATTTTAAGAATCTCCTTGGTTTGGAAAAGAAGAAAACACGTTTTTTCTCGATGGGTCGACTCTTAGTGAGTATGTGAGATCCAAACGGATTCCTAGAGATCTCCGAATTCAGAAGGAACCAACTCTAGGCTATCACAATCAATCTTTTTGCATCAAATGGTGTGAGATCTTGAACAAAGCTTCACTTGACCACTTCACAGTGCTTGTCATTGAGTTTGTTCAGAAAGAGTTGGACAAGCAAATTTCTTCCACGGAACAACAACTACGTAGTGTGACGACTGAGCCAGATTTTTAATCACTCAAAACTTCTCTGGACTCTACGATTACCAAGTATCGTCAAGAGATTTGCAAAACCAAGCTTAAGAAATTCAAGAGAGACACACTGGATTACCGAGATGGATGGGTATATCCGTGGCTATACAACATCCACAACCCAAGAGATTTCATTTGACATCATGTTCCACCTCTGGCTCCAGTGCCTCTGAGATTTTTTTAAGAGGCCGCCCATTCAACAGGGGCTGATCCAAACATCAAAACGGGTCCAGATGGATTGCAGAGGCAAGAGAGGTTCGAGGTGGATGGAGAAACAACACCAGACGGACCATCCAGACGACTCCCACGGTCTAGTTTTCAATTTATCTGATAATTCATTAACTGCTTCTGAAATTTCCATTCTTAATAAGGGTTTGTCTTATTGTTGTTTCTGATCCCTTTCAGACAAAGGTTGAATTATTTCGAAACATTGGCATGTGTTATCAGTTGAAAATGTTGGAAAGAATATATTTAACCTCTTTTTGTTCACTCAAGAGGACGAACTATTAGAGACCGTTTGGTGCATGCAGATTGTGATGTGTCTGTGGATGGATGTGTCAAGCCTCTGGAAAGCCCAAAAGTTGCTTTCCTGCAGGCATTGTTATTCTTGATGCAATTCTAAGAAAGTTAAGTTTTGCTATGAAAAAACAACACAGAATAACCAATTTCATCACCTGCAGTTCTACTACTGTTGTTTATCTTCTGACTTGTCCATGTGGGCTACAATATATTGGTAAAACAACATTGTACTTCTTTTTGTTGGGATGATTTAAAATCTCCAATAGCTAGACATTTTAAGGATGCAAATCACCGTTCATACTTTAGCTGTTTGTGGAATTGACCGAATTCATTCATCTCGTAGGTATATTCCAACACTGATCAAAGACTACTTACAATGTGAAAGCCGCTGGACCTTTCAAGTTAAAAGCGAACAACCTTTTGGTCTTAATGAAACTATACATCTTTCCTGCATTCCATAGGGGGTTTTCCTGTCCATTAGATGCTCCCATTTGTATTTTTATTTTATTTTAACTTTGGTGTTGTTGTTAAGTTAGCCCCACCCACATGGATGGTGATTGTTAAATACTTATTGCATTTTCAGTTAATTGTCCAGCTGATTCAGTTAATCATCTGATGTCTCTGATTTGTGCCTTAAGCAAGGTTTTTAAAGTAAGATACTGGATAATGACTTAATATTTGGTCTTTTCCTCACATAAAGCTATCAAATGACTCTAGAAAAGGGCACAAATTCATACAGATTACGTTTATTTATTTATTTTTTCTTTTGTGAGCTTGACAGTTTCTGGTCCCCATTTAATTTAATTATATGGAAGAGAGCAGCAGAGAAATTTTGCTTAATATGTCCTTTTGTGCTCCACAGAAGAAAGAAAGTCCTATGGGTTTGGAACGACATGAGGCTGCGTAAATGATGACAGAATTCGATTTTTTAAAACGGTTTCTTTAATACTCTACTCTGACAGCTGAATAAATCATGTTTTATGGAGGATAAGACACGGGACAATAGCCCCTCTAGGTAGAGTCTAGAATCACCAATGGATACCACCACATTTTGCGACTTGATGAAAGCCTATTCCTCCGGTTCAGCCTAATGCTTGCATTTGTCCCATCTGAAAAAGAGCTTTACTATCTCTCTCCATCTCACTCTGCAGGTGAAATTGGCCTTCAGTGCTGTCTATTTGAAGATGATACTGTTGCCAGCACCTCCTCAGGCTGATACTCTTTCCCTCCCTTGGAGGCCAGGGACTGTCACTGTGGCCTGCTCTCACTCCTCGTTCAGAGCTCTTCCTGTGGGGTTGGCACAGCCTCAGAGGACAACACCTGATGAGACACCTTCTCTGCCCCTTACTATGCTTAGAGGAACCACAGGGAAAAAGATCTGGTGCGTCAAGTGGAGCCTAAAACTATGCTTGTGTGTGAATTAGCAATGTGCAAAACTGCAAAGACATTTTTTCAGGGTGGATAAAACAGCGCAAACGAAAATTAAATGTGTCCTAAAGGTCCCTAACTTGCCATTTGTAAAAAATGTAACATGAGATGCTAAGGAAAAAACTGCGATACATGACACAATGACCAAAAATGTTCATCTGCATGTCTTTATAGGTTAACATGTGCATAATATGCAAAATAACTGGCCTTCAGTTTCAGTGGCGGCTCGTGGGTTTTAAAATAGAGGAGGCACACTAATTGTATTGGTCTGGGGATCTCTGCCAATTATTATTATTATTTGCTTAACCACTTTAAAATGGCTTTTTGGTTGCTTTTAGTCAGAAAACGTAAAGAAAACGACACACATACAGCAAGATAATATAATTTCACTTACCTGGCCTATCACTTGAAGCAAACATCCATTCCTTCTTAAAAGTCTGTTAAAAGAGCCGACTGCTGTAACGTTAACCTGTATCCAGCTTAGGCGTGTTCTCCCTTTATTTTTAACTTGTATATATACTGTTTGAATGACAGCTTGGTAAATCTGTTGGCGATCAAATATTCAATATCGCTACTCATAAGTACTTGGTACATTATCAGCGCAGCGTGAGATGTTCAAACTAATATTACGTAATTTACGTCTCTATGATGATTGGTTGATATACCAGAAGGGATGCTAGCCTCCCCTACGAGGTTTCTTTTCTCAACACTCCTCAGCGCTGAAAGTGAACACTCGATGCTGATTGGCAAATTTTTTTTTTCCAACGGAGGCACGAGAGCTCGCCTCTCCCCCGGCCTCCCCCTCCCCTTTTCTATCATTTAGCAGTTGTTACATCAGCAGATTCGGCACATTCACGATAGAAAAGCGGTGCTTTCCAACTTCAGTAACATGTTATGGTATTACAGCTGTGAAATTACAAACAAAAAATACAAGTTTTGAGATATGAACTGAAATGAATTGTGAATTTTATTAACATTACATCGTCCTCCCATTTTCACCTCAAAATTTTGGGGAAGCTGTGCCTCCCCTGCATCCCCCGACGAGCCGCCACTGAGTTTCACTTGTGGGTGACATTTCAAAAATATTCAAAATGCTTCAATGCTAATTGCAGGTGCTGGAAGCAATACATTTTTTAAAATACCGATCATAAAATGTCCTAATAGATATCTCCGAAATGTATTCTGAGAAATAATACTCATCTATGTGACGGTCCTAAGCTCTGTGAAAAGCAATAGAAAAAGAGAGAGTGGCCTGCATTTCCCCCCCATCATAAATAGGCTTTCTACCTATCAATCATTTTGCATAATTGGAATATGCTGACAATGGGTTGGTCAGATTTGATACATAGGTTAACAGCATTAACCGTTTGAATTATTACATGCATCAACTCAATTTTGACAGTATTAATGTAATACAACACGGAAATAAATAAATAAAAGAAGCTGTATGTGTGTTTTTACATGAAAGTGCTTAGCTATGTGCCTTGCAAGCTTTGTTTTTATTTAACACAGGCTTGATTCGTTCCACCACAGAATTTCAAATGTCTGTTCTTCATTTTTGAGGACACAAGGAGCTCACTGTGCATTAGACACAATGCCGTGCATTAGGCATGACAGGACATTATGCCCCTTTCTCCATTCTGCACACATAGACCTAAAAACTGCTGCTATGACAACCACACAATCAAAACACCTGCCCGGCGAACATTCTCTCCACCGAAATACAATCATATCTTCCAAGGCGAATCAGGGTCGTAAAACTGTGCACAATCCCTTTATATAATAATTAAATAAAAAAATTAATGCACGGACATTGTTTGCTTTACAGTCCAGTTCTTATTAAAAAAGACATTTACATAACTCGAGAGTGTTAAATTCCAATCATTTCGAGAATTTTCCTAAGAGTGAGTGTTTACGCCCAAGGGAGCATTTTGCTTAAAATGTTTGGAATTAACTACATTATCAGAGGGTCTTTTTGAAATATTGCACACAATAATTTTAAAGAGCTTTTGATAGATGTTCTTGATCTCTTTAACTGTGGAATTACCTCAGATTACTGACTGCCAAAAGCAAAAATCACAGTGTAAAACTAGATTTGGACATTTTCTGAAGTAAATGCATTGTGCAAAACTTGGCACCACAATGCTAAGGTGTTGCACTCATTCAGTTCAGGATGACTTATGTGCCAAAATGTTATACTTAAGGTAAGAAATTCTGACAAAAAGATGTATGAGTAATAATTAAAGTAAAGGTTATATTGAAGGGTTACATTAAATACTAACTTAATAAGAGATTAAATCCAGGCATTTACCTTTAAAGAACACTATCTTATGGTCTCCAGGTCTCTCGTATACAGCATCCACGCTGTCCAGGTTGGCAGGCAAACCCCTCCAGAAGCGATGGGTCTGAGCTGGCCTTAATGACACCAGGTGCTTCTCACGTGTCAGACGCCAAAAATACTTCCCTGACGAGAGGTGTGATAGTAAGAATGTGTGTTTATGTAAGCTTATGGTGTAATTATGTGCTATCATATGATGTATAAGGGACAGTGATTAATAAAGCGTGGAATGTGTGCATGCCCGGGTGCAGTGGGGAGGACGGTGTCCAGCTGGCAGAACCAGCCAAGCAAATACAGTGCACAAATGATAATATATTAAAATGCAGACAGCAGTTGTCGGCAGACAGCACATTCATGACTAAACAGGAAACCAAAACAATTTCACAGCAGTCCAAGTTCAAGAAATTCAAAATAAAATAAAAAATATTTTTTTTGTGTGTCCACAAAATTGATTTGAAGTATTATAATGCAAAAATTAAATAATAAATAAAATAGAAAATATGAATATAAATAATTTAAAAAAATTGTGTGTATATATATATATATATATATATACACACTTTCGGTCTTGTTTTTCCAGTAAAACCTACAAGATACATTTACTTAAAAAGCAAAAATATATTTTTTATCTAATTTGTAAATTTATTTATTTGTATTATTTTATTTTATTTATTTAAAATGTTTGTGTTTAAACTTTATCTTTCTAATAGGATAATAAAATGAAACAGGTTTGAATTCAATATATATAGTGTCTTAATATCAGTTATTAATATCTTAATATCATCATAATATCAGTTTTAGTCATAAAATGTCATGCAATTATGCTTTTTTTATTACATTCATTTTATTTTATTATATTTAATATTTACTTTATACTTGGTCTATTGCTATAGCTATTGATTTCACTGTGGAATTCAGGGTGCTCTTACCTTTGAAAAAGAAGGCCTCCCCTCGAATCTGGGCTACAGCATCAAAGTGACTACTGCATCTATCAGGGGCATCATGGGCAGGTCTGTGAGAAAGTACAAGAGAAAAGAAATGAAATGGATAAACTTAAAACAAGAGCACAATACTTTCACTAGTTTTTGTGTCTCTACATGAGTAAATAATTGATTATGGAAGGAATAACTGACGACAGACCACTGAATTATTTAAAATGTATGCACACCTCGAGGTGGTCATGCAGCCTCAATGCAATGCAGAAATAATTTTGAATAATTACATGATCCAGAGTCAACAATTTCGAAAATAGCAGAGGAGTCACGATTTAGCTGGTATACATGGTCTAGTTGGCCCCTACTGGTGGACCTTTTAACTTCACCTTCTGGCTGGAACGGGCAAAAGTTGCTTTGTATTTAGTCAAAACAAAACCAATAAACAAATAACTAAATACAATGCTAAAATGTTCAAATAAAATAATATAAAATGCTACAAAATTTACAATAAATAAATACATAAAAGAATATAACAAATAAATAAAATAATATAAAATAACAGTTATATAAAACAAATAAAAGCAAAATTCAAAAAGTAAAATGAAAATTAAATAAAAATATAAACATAAAATAGAAAGTAAATGTAATCGAAAATACAATAAATAAAAAATATAAAAATTAAAATATAAAATAAAATAGTGTATACCACAGCATTTTACATTTATTTAACTCAAGACATTTTTCAGGTTTTCTAAAATATGCACTACTTTCTTACGCCACCATTTAAATATCCAGTTTTGAATCAGCACAACCCGTCATTGCTAGTTTGAAAGCATTTGCACTTTTACCGTAAGCCTGTATTTTAATATTTTTGGCTAGCTACGGCTATGTGCAACTAGTCCCGAATGTCCTTATTATGTGCATGGTTTAAGATTGGGCAAATCAAAGAAGATGTTATTACCAGCTTGCAACAGAATCTCTGAATGCGTTATCCCCTCGGCTAATGACTGACTTAGCACTTTGACGTGGCTGGGATGCTAATGATGGAGCAATTACGGTCACAGAGCTGCTTTTGTGAGCTGGAACTCATCTGATACTTTATTAACAAAGATCTTCATTCACAGCTTATTAGCTGAGCTCTCTGAGAGGAATATATTACTGACCTTTGTCAAACTAAGTCTACCTGTCTCACATGTCTGCTGTCAAGATGTAGAGAGAGAGGAAATAGAGAGGTGCACGCTGCTCTCAGAGCAACTAAATGCTTGTTTACTAGGAGTCAGGAATTGAGTCTGTAATTTGTGTCATTCTGGTATTTGCTTCAGGAAGGTTGAATGCAGTTGCGGGCGCATTACGAAGTCCATACATACTCTCTTTCTAAATGATAGACTGCTACCTCTGCAATTCAAAATATTCAAGACATGCTGGCCAGAGGAGTGTGGGTTTTGTGGGTGCGTGCTTGTTGACTCACGGTATCGTGGATCTGTTTTTGGGGAGGTCAAGCAGGACGGGAGGTTCGGCCGTTTGAGAGGGGTCATCTGGCTGCGTCGTGTGCGATACGGACTCCCGAACACCTGACAAAACACAAGGCGAGTTCAACTTGCACAAAAGCATAAAACTGCCTCATTTCTGAGAGGAACACACACACTAAGTGCAGTCTTTTTGACAAACTTTATTACACGAAAATAATCACTCTGAAGTTAGAGATAACAGCCAGTCTCAGAAAATGAGTTTTGCAAAACTACTGCATTGCCACATAAGACAGAGAAAACGTACGAGTAATAATGTGCAAGTAAAAATAAAACTAGGTGCATTCCTACTTTGTTCCAAATCAAATAATATTTATTTTCAAAGAATGCTATTTCTTTAGCTTTTAACCTGTTTGGGGACCTTTTAATAGCTAAAAAACATATCAAATATACATATTTTGTGTCTGGTTGATACGTAACAGGTTTTATAATCATATAATAACTTATAAAAACAAACTTGCCTTAAAAACATGCATGCAACCCCTGTCAAAAATGTTACAAAATGTGACTCATGTTTGGGGTCCCATCAAGTGACCCAAGGTAAATAAACGCAATAATAAAAATAAAAAAGATAAGAATAACATAATGTGGTTAATTATTTCTTCATTCTCAGTTATGTCGTATTTTTTAACTTTGTATCAAATATTCCTCTTAAAAAAGTTGACACAAGTGAGACTGTTATACCGTATATCAACTGCTGATATACAGTAAGAGAATTGAGCTATAAAATCGGTGTGGACAGCATGGCTGAGATAATTTGGTCTTTGGAGACTGTTTAGTTCAGTTCATATTGAAATGTCAGAGCACAACTTGAGGCATTATCGAGATGAAACACACAAGAAGACAGATTACTGGGATCTTTTTCTCAAGAGAACAATCTGAGAAGCAGAATTAGCTACGAAATACTATTATTAAAATAAAGACAGTAATGTCAATCAATCTCAGCAGCACATAAGGGTTAATTAATTGGACAAAAAGCAGTGGTATTTAACTCAGAGAATGTGCACAATCATTAAACTGCAGAAACTATACACATCTATACTATTCTGAGTTCCAGAGCTCCTGGCACTAACTGTTTGTCTTTGAGCCCATCTTGATCTTTCTATCCCTATCCATAACCATCACTCTATCTCTTTGCTTCCCACCATGTGTGTTTGCAGCGCCGTTTGGCATTCTGCATGCTGATTAGCAGGTTCCAAATCATGGTTACGACCAATTAATCCCTGTGCTCCTAGCCTAGCTCAACACTGCCATGTAATTAAATCAATAGTGCCCCTATACAAACCAAATCACTTCTGCTCTCTGCGCCCCTCGTTTGGGGCCTGTTATTTGCCTGGTGGGATCACAGAAAATGGCAGCCTGTAGAGGGGGGATGCAGTGCCAATCACTCCAAATTACAATGGGCACTTCAGCTAAAACAAGGTAGTGTGAGTGGGAAGAGATGGAGGAGAACTATTGAACCACTTTTATGTGCCAGTCAGAATGTGCAAGTAGCATGGATGCACTCTTTCCATATCAACTCCCTAAAACACAAACTAAAAAAATAATTAACTAATTAGATAACTAAATAAACAACTAAAGCACATAGGGAATTAACAACATTATATTACAATAGTACACTACACATCAGCAACACATCTTCTATGTTGACACCAGGGTTATTATAGTTAATTAGAAGTAAAAACATTGTCAGTACTTCGATACTATTTGTTAACTGAAATAAAATAAAACTGCTTTTTTTCAGCTAGTTGCCAAGGAAGCATTTCTAATTTCCAAACTATATTTAAAAACTATACAGACATATTAAAATAATAATAATAATAATAATTACAAAAACAGACAATTTACTAAAACGTTAACAATGATTAAAATAAAAATTAAATATAAAAATAAAAACTAATTCAAAATATTAATAAAATCTATATTAGTATCTCAATGATACTAAAATAACAGTGGTTGGCACATGTATAAATGAATATAATGATAATAATAATAATAATGTCTGAATATAATGAATATAATATTCATTGGACTTAAATATAATATTATATATTATTGTATTCATTAACATACAATATAATAAGTAAAAAAAATTATTAAACCTAATAAATACATTAAAATAACAAAATACAATATGTGTCCCTGGACCACAAAACCAGTCATAAGGGTAAATTCTTAAAAAACAAATATACCCGTGCAACTTAAGACTGGTTTTGTGGTCCAGGGTCACATATAATGGCATATAATATAATACATATATTAAAATAATAAAAATATAATAATTATGTTTAAAAACTGGGTTTAATTTTGCACTCTTGACAACTAAAAATGCTATTTCCATTGATTCTAATAAATACATTAAATAGAATGGCTGCTTTATCCATATCTGTGCACTCAGAATAGATGCACAAGATAAGAAATTACGAAACTGTGATTTTGCTGGTTTATTTGTGGCACCTGATTCTAGTTCTTTTAGTGAATATGGCAATAAAACGATGCAGACAATGCATGTAACTGCGCTATCAGCAGGCACAACTCATTTTTATCCTCGTGTGTTTACTGTTGACAGATTACAGCATCTATCTGTCTGTATGTCTTGCAGAGAGACTGTTGTTGCTACTTGTCACTTTTTTGCTTCTCCAACAATGCCAAGGCATCTGAGATTCAAACAGTGATAGCGGGGTGTCCACGTTTGATTGAAGATCTCAGCTCACACAGTCTGCCAGTCTGCCACAGCGCCTGGTTTCAGCTAACTGATGGAGAGGAAGGAGGTACAGGAAAAAGAAAGAAGCCAGACGTGACCAAGGGGTGGACGTTCTTACCGTAAAGTTGCCAGACGCGAATCTTGTCTTCGTACGGGAGGTTGTACTTGAGTGGGTCACCCACTGGCCCCTGGTAGTAAGGGCGCATGATGGACTCAATAGCAGAAGTGTGCGCAAGCCCTATGGCATGGCCAAACTCATGCACTGCCACTGCGAAAAGGTCCATTCCATGAGAATCTGATGAGAAAAGACAGAATAAAGTAATGTTAGCGAAAAAAGCCTTTTCTTCATAATAACAAACCAGAGGAAGAAAGTATTGCTTAGATCAGAGGTTTTCAAACTGGGGTCCGGAGAAACCCAGACACCAAGTGGGTGCTAGAAGGTTTGCGAAAATGTTAAGAGTAAAAATAAATGAATAAATAAATAAAATGTTCAATTAAATACATTTCCAAAGACCAAAAAAAAAACCAGTGGAACATGTAAAGTAAAAAAAATATATAAAAAAATAATTAATAATAATAATAAAACATTATTTTAACCACAAATAATAATTACCTTATTTTAAGCATTAAATGAATCACAACTTATTTTATTTTATTGATGGCCATAGTTTTATACTTCACTTCAGGTTTACACATTTAACAGCATTCTATTGGTGAGTAGTAATATTTTTATTTGTAAAATACAAAACAAAAATTAATATAAAATTAATAATAATAGTAATAAATGAATTATAATTAATAAAAATTATAAATTAGATTTTTTAAACATTATTTTAATCATTAAATGAATCACAAATTATTTTTATTTTATTGATGATGACCGTAGTTTTAAATTTCACTTCAGCTTTACACATTTAACAGCATTCTATTGGTGAGTAGTAATATTTTCCATATAATAATTTCTACAAATAAATATATTTTATTCATTATTTATTCATCAAATCTCATATAATTTGATGAGATCTCTGACTTGGCAAATATGAGCACATTTTGAGAAATTATTGAGAAACACACGGGGAGAACAATCTGAGAAGCAGAAGACTTCAGCAATTTGCTCTCCATGTAATCTAAGTGAAACTGAAAACAGATTTATTTTGTGATATTGCTGTCCTATTGAACATCAAACAGCTTGCTTCATAAGGATGAAGACATCCAGTGCAATTATGTCCTGGAAACCATGGTGATTAAATTGGGAATAGTTCAGGATGTCCACCCACATTGTCATTTTCAACACAATGAGCTGGTGATTGACAGGGAGGACTGCGCCATTAAACGCGACTCACCTTTTTCATTATCTCACTTTAGTACATAGATCTGAACGATGCAGCCAGCCATAAAAACATTCACACTTTTCTGTTAAATGGCCCCTAGAGATGGCAACAAAAACGCAGCCAGAGCCAGGAAAGTCTCATTGGATTTGTTGGAATAGAGAGAGAGACAAACAGACAGGAAGAGATCTATAGACAAACAGAATACGACCTTGGGCTCTACAAACTGTGAAAATGCCAAAATGCGTGACAGTTGCCTTACACAGCAGGTCTGTAAAAGCAGAATGCAGCTAGTCAAGCTCCTCTGAGCAAAACAGAGGATTAAATCGGTGACTTGCTCATTAAAAGCAGCTATGTATCACTAACGGAGGCTCTACTCCCTCATGTGGGTACCTGCTTTTTGCATTAGCGTAATGCACTTCAAAGAATACACGAAACAAAAGAGGCTGGGACCTAATAATAATAATAATAATTCTTACATTTATATAGCGCTTTTCTGCGCACTCAAAGCGCTTTACATTGTCAGGGGGTATCTCCTCATCCACCACCAGTGTGCAGCATCCACCTGGATGATGCGACGGCAGCCATAGTGCGCCAGAACGCCCACCACACACCAGCTCATTGGTGGAGAGGAGACGTGATGAAGCCAATCAGTAGATATGGGGATTGTTAGGAGGCCATGATGGTCATAGGCCAATGGGCGAGTTTGGCCAGGATGCCGAGGTCACACCTCTACTCTTTTCGAAAGACATCCTGGGATTTTTAATGACCACAGAGAGTCAGGACCTCGGTTTAACGTCTCATCCGAAGGACGGTGCTTTTTGTCAGTATAGTGTCCCCGTCACTACACTGGGGCATTAGAACCCACACAGACCACAGGGTGAGCACCCACTGCTGGCCTCACTAGCACCGCTTCCAGCAGCAACCTAGTTTTCCCAGGAGGTCTCCCATCCAGGTACTGACCAGGCTCAACCCTGCTTAGCTTCAGTGGGCAACCAGTCTTGGGCTGCAGGGTGATATGGCTGCCAATCTGACCTGACAGATTTCACTTGATGAGGAAAGTCACAGTGCAGGCATAATCTCAAAATGTGTGTCTTTTTAAAAGAACGGTAGAGCTGAACATCCTGTCATTATTTACTCACCCTCATGTCACTTTAAACCCATATGACTTTCATTCTTTTGTGCAACTTAAAGAAATAGCTCACCCCCAAAAACGAAAATTTGCTGAAAATGTGCTCACCCTCAGGCCATCCAAGATGTAGAAGAGTTTGTTTCTTCATCAGAACAGATTTGGAGAAATGTAGTGTTACATCACTTGCTCACCAATGGATCCTTCTGCAGTGAATGGGTGCCGTCAGAATGAGAGTCCAAACAGCTGATAAAAACACACAATCCACAAATAATCCACACGACTCCAGTCGATCAATTGTGAAGCAAACAGCTGCTTGTTTGTAATAAATAAATCCATCAAGATGTTTTTGACTTCTAACTGTTGTTTCCAACTAAAATATGAGTCCTTTATCCATAATATCGCTTTCTCCAGTGAAAAAGTGTTCTTGTCTGAATGAAGAGAGAAATATGCACAAATCAAGCTTTGTGTACAAGCGAAAACAATCCAAAACAGTTCTAAATAAATATGTCAGTGGATTTTGATGTAAGAGGACAACAGGGAAAGGACATTTTCACTGTTATGATCTATGGATTTTGGCAAGAAGCCACAGTTTAAAGTTAAAATGCCTTAATGACGGATTTGTTTCTTACAAACACACAGCTTTTTAACTTTACAAGACTTTAACTGATGGACTGAAGTTGTGTGGATGTTGCGTGGATTATTGTGATGTTTTTATCAACTCTCATTCTGACGGCACCCATTCACT
>NW_015505534.1:644727-645017 GCF_001515645.1 Sinocyclocheilus grahami | reverse complement strand
TCAGCCGACGTCACAGCGCTAGCTGGAGGCGGCCCATTCAAACCAGCGCAGATTCGGCTACATAAGGAGCTTAAAATATCATCTTCTTGTGATATTGGGTGCCAGAATCGACGTAATACAGACTCAAATTAGAACGCATATCTGCTACCACTGCCAGACAAAAAAAACGACAACAGCTGTGGTTAAACGCGATAAAACGAGCAGACTGGACAGAATGTATGAAATATGTATGAAATAATGTCTGTGTGCATGTGTGTAAAACAACAAACTGACGATTTATATATAATCAT
>NW_015505534.1:642949-643980 GCF_001515645.1 Sinocyclocheilus grahami | reverse complement strand
GCTCAAGCACACTCGAAGCCGCACGCTCACATGAAAACACTGACATGACGCGAGTGTCAGGGCTCTGTCACAAAACTATGAATTACACTAGACCGAAGTGACAGAACCCTGACAGGTTCGTGAAAAATAGCTAGAACTTTAAGCAGGCTGTGTGAATTTTACTGTGGACTGACTGTTTTGAAACTTATATGGTAGTTACATAGCACCTAGCCCTCAGTTATCATGAAAAAAAGCCAGGAAATTTCAGTTTTGACAATATGGGACCTTTAAGAATGGACAAAATAACGCTAAACTGCACAAACTGAAAGACTGAAAAAAGTGTGATGTTTATTATGCAATTTCTCTATGCCTAGTCAAAGATTTAGTCGAGTGGTCAAACCACAAAAAACACATACTTGTTACTGAAAAAATGGCCTATACATTGTTTATCTGCTAGGTTACGATTAAAGGTTTCATTTTTTTGTGTGTGTGTATGTGTGTGTGTGGATGAGTGCATATTCACTACTGTTCAAAAGTTTGCCGTCAGCAAGATTTTCTTAAGAAATTAATACTTGTATCAAGAAAGGGTACATTAAACATTTTAAAAAAGACATTTATAATGTAAAGAAATGATTTCTATTTGAATAATCACACTTTCCACAAAAATATTAAGCAGCACAACTGTTTTCAACATTAAGTACGTTTACATGGCCAACAATACTCAGATTTTAATACGATTAAGACAATACTCTGATTAAGAATCTACCATGTAAACAGAGATTTTTGATTACCTTAATCCGACTAAAGTCATAATCGTAGTAAACAGAAATCGAATAATGTGGAGTATTCCTATTTTAGTCACATTACTGAAGTGCAGAATAGACATGTAAACACCTTAATCACATTATTACTGTCGTGTAGGACTTTTCGCCGCTTTTTGCGACAGGATACACACACGCCAGTGCTCAACCGTTTGACGGCAAATAAAAGAGCTTCAACGCCCGCCGTCGTCAGTATACGACTTTCAAATAATTAACTGCACTTGAAGCTTT
>NW_015505534.1:626924-642506 GCF_001515645.1 Sinocyclocheilus grahami | reverse complement strand
TTTTTTGTGTGTGTGTATGTGTGTGTGTGGATGAGTGCATATTCACTACTGTTCAAAAGTTTGCCGTCAGCAAGATTTTCTTAAGAAATTAATACTTGTATCAAGAAAGGGTACATTAAACATTTTAAAAAAGACATTTATAATGTAAAGAAATGATTTCTATTTGAATAATCACACTTTCCACAAAAATATTAAGCAGCACAACTGTTTTCAACATTAAGTACGTTTACATGGCCAACAATACTCAGATTTTAATACGATTAAGACAATACTCTGATTAAGAATCTACCATGTAAACAGAGATTTTTGATTACCTTAATCCGACTAAAGTCATAATCGTAGTAAACAGAAATCGAATAATGTGGAGTATTCCTATTTTAGTCACATTACTGAAGTGCAGAATAGACATGTAAACACCTTAATCACATTATTACTGTCGTGTAGGACTTTTCGCCGCTTTTTGCGACAGGATACACACACGCCAGTGCTCAACCGTTTGACGGCAAATAAAAGAGCTTCAACGCCCGCCGTCGTCAGTATACGACTTTCAAATAATTAACTGCACTTGAAGCTTTCATAAAATTAAAAATGAAACACCCAAAACTGTATATGGCATCATCACGAAGACGAAATATGTTTATACGTGAAATTCTGGAGGGGACGTCGGATGGCGTCACGTGGGCACGTAATGACGTGTGCCATTAATCGAACTATGTACTATAACATGTAAAACGGGAACATGAAAGGAGTATTCTAAAAGAAACTCATGTAAACCCCATAATCATAATATTGGCTTATTTAGAATAAGGTAAATAATTAGATTACTGATGTCCATGTAAACGTAGTCATTGATAATAACCAAATCCTCATATTAGAATTATTTCTGAAGGATCGTGACACTGAAGACTGGAGTAAGGGCAACTGAAATATAACAATAAAGGCTGCTGTAAATAAAGCATTTTAACATATATTTTAATATATGTGTATCACATATATGACCCTGGACCACAAAATCAGTCATAAGGGTCAATTTTACAAAATTTACAAAATGTATACATCATCCGGAAGCTGTATAAATAAATAAATAAGCTTTCCATTGATGTATGGTTTGTTAGGATAGGACCATATTTGGCTGAGATACAACTATTTGAAAATCTGGAATCTGAGGGTGCAGAAAAATCTAAATATTGAGAAAATCGCCTTTAAAGTTGTCCAAATTAATTCTTAGCAATGCATATTACTAATCAAAAATTAAGTTTTAATATATTTACCGTAGGAAAATTACAAAATATCTACATGGGAACATGATCTTTACTTAATATCTTATAGGTTTTTGGCATAAAAGAAAAATAAATAATTTTGACCCATACAATGTATTTTTGGCTATTGCTACAAATATACACAAAGTAAACAAGTAAAGACAAAGCAGAAATCAGATTTGGTCTTTTTTTGCCTTGTTGTTATGGGTATGAAGTGTTGACTGATGTGAAAAAAAAATTATTTAAAGCACTGGCGCATTAGGCTACAACATAAAGTGTGGGGTCTGAGGTCTGACATTTATATAAACAGACAAAAAATGAGGATAGTCTTGTTGGACAGTCTTAGAGGGCAGATGGAAAGCCCAAAATAACACAGTAAATTGGGAAATTTTTGGCTGAGATCTTGGGCTTGTTACAACGCCGCATTATAAATAATGGCTGGTGATGATGAGTTAGGAATAATTGATGAGCATATGGGAGGTCCAGGTGCAGGTGGTCATTAGATGGACAACTAATGAAGCAGACACATGGAAATGGCAGTGTTTTGGTGAAGGGTCAGTTGATCACACACAAAGAGGTGGAGGAGTGGGTCTGACGCTCAGCTGTGTATGTCGAGATGGTGTAAGTGGGTCGTGAAAGGCTTGTGATTTTTAAGTAGGCCTTTCCCTCCCCATTTCTCTTTCTCTCATTTTCTCTCTCTCTTCATTCAGTCCTTCATATTACATCTGCACCTGCCAAAGGACGGAGCAAACAGCTGCTCGTCTGATGGGGGGCCTAATTGGGGCAGACTCTACGGCTGTCCATGAGCATATGGCCCATAGCCACAAGAGAGCAGAGTAGGGATGCAAAGGGTCGTTTGAACCAATTCCATCAGGGTTCACTGACTGGGCAGGATGGGGTAAAAGGAAACCCACCTGCACCCATGCTAATTATCAGCCTCTTGGTTAGCGCAGCCTCTCGGCAAACATGTGCACCTTTGGCTACCTAGGTGGTGCATCTTGGAGATGGTCGAGTCTGGTTATGGCCCATGAGAGAAGAGTGAAGAACTGAGACAAGAGCATCTGTTGCTTTCAGACAGGCCCTGCCACTTGGGCTCAGGATCCAGATTTGGAGTATTGCACACAAAATGTCTCAATTACCTGACAGAAAAAGATGTCCTGAGAAATCACACCTGTCTCTGTGACAGTCTGAGAAAAAAAAAAAAAAAAAGGAACTTCGGGAGTAGACAGCACTCTTTTTAGCCAGTTAGACCATTAGCCAATCAGAAACAATCTTTGCCTGTCAATCATTTCTCAACGGTTATATATAGTTACTTTTTGGTACACAAACCATAGCATATTTTTGTTTTTATATATTTACTTTTATATTTATCCTTCAATTTGCATATTTTTTTTTGTTCAAAACAGAAAACACATTTACATGTAGTTATTCAACCTGTTCTGCTGCTTTGGGATCAGTAAGATCAGTTTTAAAAAAAAAATATTATTACTTTTATTCCTCGAGGACACATTCAATTAATCAAAGTGAGAGTAAAGACTTTTACATTGTTACAAAACATTCCTATTTCAAATAAATGCTGTTCTTCTGAAATTTCGTTCATCAAAAAATCCTGAAAAAATTATGGTTTCTACAAAAATATTAAGCACAGCTGTTTTTAACATTGATAATAATAAGAAATGTTTTTTTGTGCAGCAAATCAGCATATAAGAATTATATCTGAAGGATCATGTGACATTAAATACAGGAGAAATGGCTACCGAAAATTCAGCTTTGACATAGAGGATGGAATTACATTTTAAAATATATTTTATTTTAAATTGTAATAATATTTCCCAGTAATACTGTTTTTACTGTATTTTTGATCAAATGAATGAAGCCTTGGTGAGCAAGAGACTTCTTTAAAAAAAAAAATTATTTGAAAAAATCTTACTGACCCCTAATGTTTGAACAGTACTGTAACATTTTTATAAATGAATCAGCTTTTTCGACAATTAATTAAAAAAAATAATTAAAGTAATTCATTTATAAAAAAAAAAAATACATATAGCTCCTTGGCTGAACACAGCGAATAACGCAACATACATTGCTGCTCATTTATAGATCTCATGCTGTCTTACCTGGCGATCTGAAGGTCCAGGCTTCATCATCATCAAAGTGCGTGTCGCCCGCTGTGAATCGTTCGCCGGGAAAGAATGCGTGGGCTACTGTGCCACCGGGTCCATCGAAAGGGTATCCGTCATTATGGTCCGCTTTGGTGAAGTCAACCTGAATGTCCGCCTCATTCCCCGCCACCTCATGGAAGTTGAGAGGAGCGATGTCACTCCACACTTTCAGGGCATAGTACATAAGCGCCCGCACCATGTCCCGGCCCAGCAAAGCTGACTCCTTTGGAAACGTCCTTACCCTGTGAGAGCAGAAACATGAGTTCATGTTTGAAACATCGGCTTGAAATAGACAAGAATCCCTTTGTAAGACCACCGACAGTGCTAGAAGATAAATTCAACACCGCTTTGAACGCATAAATAGGACAAGACATGCAGCAGGCTGTCAAAAACGGCTCTGAAAGCCTGTCTCGCGGCTCTTTCTAACTCGGAGTTAGTTCAACGGTAATACATTTAGGAGTTACAAAACATCTTCTTCCTCTTTTCCCTCTTTTCTCTTTCATTCAAGGTATTTCAGAAAAAAGTAAGGGTGATTTGGAGGTCCAATACACCCTACAATCATGGTAATCACTTCCTCCAAGGGCAATTTGAGCCCTCTTTCCATGTACAGAGACAGATCGATGAGAAATTAATTTCAGAGTGCCAGTTCTGTAAGTGCCCACAAAAATGTGTGCCCTCTGCACAAAATACACTTATCCTTTCTGCACAAGCACTGGGTTCAGGCATTCTATTACATTTACAGAACACTGACTCTCCCAATGGAGTTATTAGGGCACTTTGGGTGCTGGTAGCATATTCGCACCGGTTGCTCAAGGTCAACATGTAGATTCTGTCAAGCTCTATGGCGATGTACAGTATGTGATAACGGTTGAGTTTACAGTGGGTTGGTTCAAAAGGAAAGGCAGGAGATGCACAGTAGCGCCGTCCCAAGGTCAGCGCTGCCCCCAGCTGCATTTCCAATGAGCTAAGTGACCTTTTTGTGTGCTAACATTCTCCCACAACATCCAAAGCATTTCACACACAGCAAAGAATACGAATTCAAAGTATGAAAGGGAATTTCAGGTGAAAGGGTGTCAAATCTGTGCTCATGTTTGGCCTAGAACCACTTGAGACTCATGGCAAATATCACTACTGAACAGGGAACTCCAGGATGGCCACAGAGATAATCGTAGTCTAGGTCAAGTGTCACAAAGGGGCTGCAGGAAATGTGCCCAAAAATATGTATTTTAGCAGCAAGATTGAAAAAAAAAAAACTAATAAGTTTCTGTGAAAAATTTTTTTGGGGAAAAAAGATATAGACAGAGCAAATATATTATAATCATTTTTTTCACATTATGTGTGTGTGTGTGTGATTAAAAATAAGTATAATTACTATAAATAATTCTAACAGTTATATAATAATACAGACACACACACAAAATATATTTATTTATTAAATTAAGTATTTCACATTGGACCAATTTTATGAAGCTTCTGCATCCGTTTTGAAGCTTGAAAGTTTCGGTCTTCATTTATCACACAACCCTGCATGTTAAAAAAAATATTTCTGATTATTTTGAAAAAAAAAAAACTAATAAGTTTCTGTGAAAAATTTTTTTGGGGAAAAAAGATATAGACAGAGCAAATATATTATAATCATTTTTTTCACATTATGTGTGTGTGTGTGTGATTAAAAATAAGTATAATTACTATAAATAATTCTAACAGTTATATAATAATACAGACACACACACAAAATATATTTATTTATTAAATTAAGTATTAAATGAAATATTTCGTTTGATAAAATTAATATCAGTTTGTGAAATACATTATATTTTTTTTTCTTATCATCTTTAAGTTAACAGTAAGAAAGAAAATAAATACACTTATGATTGTGTGGGGACAAATATTTGCATGTCTTTTTTCTTTCTTTCTTTTTTTATAGGTAAAATAAGTTTAGGATAGTAGACTTTTCTGGGGTTCCTGCAATTGTTTCCTAATTATTTCATTAGTGCAGTTTTTTGTTATTCTTATGCAATCTTTTCTGTTTCATTGAAATTTCCTGTTAGAACAGGCTTACATGCAATAAGTTCAGTCTGTCCTAGCCAAAGTATGATGACCCTAATACGAGATCACATGAAAATGTAGGGCGCTATGGAAGGAGGTAGGAATTTCTAGTTCAATTTTCCATCAATTTTCGCTATAATGTGCCTTCGGCAGGGTTTCAATAGACGGCCGGCATAAATTGGAGAATAATCAAGGCTGTTTTTTTCTTCATGTCGTCTGGTTATTATACAGGCACTAGCAGTGGCAGCTAACCTGAAAGCCTGAAAAAGTGCCTCTGGGAAGATTGGCCATCCCAGCAGCATGTAAACGCCCAAATGTTGAAGTTTAATTTTCAGTCACAATCCCCCTTCTTTGTCTCCATGTGATACAAGACTGATTAGACGGACAAGAGGGGAAAGGGATGAAAAGAGAGAAAATGACCAATAGAAATCAGGGGGAACAAGTTCAAAATAACTAATTTCCTCTATTCTGTGGTAATTCTCACAGCGGGTCTGACCCATGCAGATCAGTGGTCCAGACAGGACATTTACTGTATGGTGTTAATCGCATATCAAATCAATCCTCCACACTCACAACTAGGCGCTAAGTGACACACAGCCAGACAGGGGTTTGAAAGGAATTATTCCTCAAAATAGTCTCTGTAAAATTATGAAACACACAGAAATGTAATGTTATTCACTGAAAATCTTTATATCCATCTTGGCATTCATCAGAGTTTTTTTTTCTTTTAAAGAAGTAGCAATGTCCAATTCATGAATTAATCATTCCTTTGAGTAATTTTTTTTCAATTAATCAATTGATCCATGAATCAATCAGCATCTGGGCTAGATGCTCAAGCGAACACATAGATGCCCATGATAGCGAAATCACACAACAGCTCCTTCACACTCTCATTGGGTATCCCCCAGAGCGTACTGAGCTATTGTGAGAAATTTTCCCATTTTCATCCAGCACGGAAAGGATTAGGAGCGTCAAGGGGTTTGATCGACAGAAATGTGATGGGAGTAATGGAGGGTGGTGAGAAAAGAGATGCTTATCATAAAGCCATTTCACTCTGCTCCCTATTACTAATCAGCTTGGGACACACAACGTGAGTCTGGGGGGGGGGGACATATTGTCTTCAAAGCAATCACTTCTAATCTATTTGGGTAATTAATGAGTGTGTTAACGAGCAAGCGGTGGCCCTAGAGAATGGTGAGGGTCTAACGTGGCGTGATGGAGTCATGATGAGAGGACGTCTCGGCTTGTGACTGATGGTCAATGCATTCTGAATACATATGTAGACAGCTGGACCTCTGAACCTGCATTCTTACAGGCCGATTAATTATTTATTCATTAGCGTTCACTGAGAGACCATCCAACTGTCTAGACTAGTAAACTGTCTGAAAAATAGAAAAAGAGTAATACTTTGTGCAAAGAAACTTAAACAAATTTTTTTTTCAAAAACTTAAGGGTATTGGTTCACCCAGAATAAAAATTCTGTCAGCTTTTACTCACCCTCATGTCACTCAAAATTCAGATATTTGAAAGAATCTCAATATCCATACAAACTTATAGTGACTGAAAAGAATGTCATAAAAGTGGACCACATGACTTGTACACTGTATTCTGAGTCTTCTGAAGCTTTCTGAGAGGAACAGAAACTAGTAACTAATTAAATAATAAAGTAATTATTAACTGACAATCTTTAATTTTACTGACAAGTTAACTCAAGAACCCCTGTGAATGGAGTCAGTGAGTTGAACTCCACTTCATGAACAATTCAGACTGAACCATGAATGAATCAGTCTGACTGATTCTGATTGAGTCTGCTGAAAAGAATGATTCATTCATTGATTTTGGTTCCCGAGTTCAACTCAATAATTTGGTCATTATGAAATGATTACGACATTTCATTATATGGGTGAAAAAAGCATGAAAATTCATTAAAAAAATTGTTTTGTTAAAAGAAGGCAGCTTTTTTATATAACTATTTAACGAAATCCACTCTAAGTGTTCATGCAAGAAAAAAACTAGGGGGAAAAACTTTTGCAATGGGATAGGGATAATAAAATTATATTGTCTTACATATTTTGCTGTAAGTAAATTAATATTTAAGGATGTTTAGATATTATCTGCAATATAATAGTAGAAACAATTGATTCCCTTAAGAATCTTGATGTGTATAAAAAGGCCAAAACCTGTCAGCCTGTGCTGATCAGAGCTCATAGTTTTCTACTGTAGGTACATTTTGCTCTCTTATGAACTCTTCTCTTTCCCAAGACTATCTCATCACACAAACCTGTGATGGTGCAGTGCAATAATTACTCAGAATCCATCATAGTCTTTCTCCCTTCCTGTCTGTCTGTCTCTTTCCTTACACACTTTTCAATTGTCTTGGAAAGGCCTTTTATCACTGCTTCTAAAACAAGCCATTATAGGCTTTATTACAGTGACCGGCCTCTCAGCTGGTGTACAGGCGCACCTCTGTCGCTACAACGGAACCAGGGTGCAAAGCTCCTGACATGAATTGTACAGGAACTGATAGAGTTCTCCCATCTCCGTTATAGGAGTCATTTCACCCCAGTCAGTGCTGGGCGGCTCTGTGGAGGTCACATGGTGAGGTCTGTTCAAACTCATCAACACAGGGAAGGCAGGCTCAAGCAAAAATTAAGGTCACACATAAATAATCCAAAAGCTGAGGGCAACAGACTAAGGAATGTAATGAAGCACAGATATAAGTTATCAAACTGCTAAATGTGTAGGTATCTTCAAATATATGACTTCAACATCTAAAATAACAGGCCTACACAATGTTGCTCCCAAAAAGCTGCTTCTCAAACAACTAAACAGTGAAATGATTTATAAGTGCTAAGAACTGCAATATTTACAAAAACGTCAAAAAACAGATTATAAATGCTAAGCTAAAACTTCTATCTTCATCTGTATCTCTGAACACTCACTATATGATGTTTCATGCTTTATGAGTCACACACATCACATAAAATGATCTTCAAAGGCCAGCATGCCAGTGTTGTGTAATATATCCCACTTTTATCCACTACAGTATTGAAATGTACCCAGAGTGATATTTAAAATAGCTATGTATATTATTTGTTTATAAATAAACATCATTGCTGCATTTTGTCAGGAAATTTTAGGGGATGTCATGCTTCCTGTGTAGTCTTAAAGCAGAAGCCGCTTGTCAAACTCTCCAACGACTCTGCTGAGTCAGAAAGCCAAACGTTTATTAAGTTGCATGTCTATGAGGTCAGATGTCTTAAGCAATTTATTCCGAACCATGTGTATGTGTTGGCAGGGGCGTGTCTACGTGGTGGCCAGGGGTGCCCCCCCTGCCAAATGTCTTGCCATAGGCTTGTTTTTTGTAAATTTCTAATTTTAGGTGGTTTCTGTAGTGTGATCTTAATGACAATGTCGAGAGCGCATAATGTTACGCGATCCATGTGCGCGAGGACGAATCTCTCCACTCCCAAGCAGATTTCCTTCACTCACACAAAACTGGACATGTGCTTTTAACATACATCGTTCCACAAACAATTTTTCTTTGCCGAGATAATCCATCCACCTCACAGGAGTGGCATATCAGGATGCTGATTAGACAGCATGATTATTGCACAGGTGTGCCTTAGGCTGGCCACAATAAAAGGCCACTCTAAAATGTGTTTTATCACACAGCACAATGCCACAGATGTCGCAAGTTTTGAGGGAGCATGCAATTGGCATGCTGACTGCAGGAATGTCCACCAGAGCTGTTGCCCATGAATAGAATGTTCATTTCTCTACCATAAGCCGTCTCCAAAGGCACTTCAGAGAATTTGGCAGTACATCCAATCGGCCTCACAACCGCAGACTACGTGTAACCACACCAGCCCAGGACCTCCACACCCAGCATCTTCACCTCCAAAATCATTTGAGACCAGCCACCCGGACAGCTGCTGCAACAATCGGTTTGCATAACCAAATAATTTCTGCACAAACTGTCAGAAACCGTCTCAGGGAAGCTCATCTGCATGCTCGTCATCCTCAGGGGTCTTTAGCTGATTGATTAGCTGATTGGCATGTCACCATATTCTAATTTGTTGAGATAGTGAATTGGTGGGTTTTTGTTAAATGTGAGCCAAAATCATCACAATTAAAAGAACCAAAGACTTAAACTACTTCAGTCTGTGTGCACTGAATTTATTTAATACATGAGTTTCACAATTTGAGTTGAATTACTGAAATAAATGAACTTTTCCACGACATTCTAATTTATTGAGATGCACCTGTATATACAGTATGTCATGAAACTGCACAGGTCCATGATAATCGGTTATCGGTATCGGCCAAAATTTTCATATCGGTGCATCCCTACTTTCTGATGATTTAAAAAACACAAAGCGTGAAAAATGCCCACAAATATACATCAACAAGAAAAAAACAATTGCTTTACACTTTACAAGCAGATGACTGTGTACCAGCATGAAGGACAAATATCACGCCTTCAAAGCTCTTTCATTTCTGCCACGGCAATTTAACCCTAGTTCACACAGCCATCACTTTTCAAACACCAGAGAGGTAACTTCCACTAAGATTTGTGGGTGTTATGATATTGCAGTGTGTTAAAATTAAACATTTGAGAGCTTTGTTCCGGTTAGGCCATGTTTATTAGCTTAAGGTTACATTCTTATATATGTTGATATTTACATATTTAAATCATATATACATATTTAAAATACATCTCTTTTAGGAATTTGGAATCTTTTGGGAATATTTATCATTAATACTGCTGCAATCACTTTTCTTTTTTCATTTCTTTAAAAAAATCACCAAGCTATTTCATCAGGTATTTAAATGACAGGAAATGTCTACTATCCTACAACTGATGAAGCCATTCAGATGAGGGCTGAATCATCGTCAACAAATTGGAAAACATATCTAGATGATCCACAATAATTGTTCCTTAGTCAAAATGCTGTACTGATCGCAATGCAATAGATTTCCCAGCACGGACAATGTCTGTCTACTGAAATAAATCTACCTACAACTAACAAACATGCCTAAACTTTGATGTTTTACCAATCGAAACACAACAGGTAGTAGCAGGGGTTTATTTCACGCTATAGGTAGGGTGAGTGGGATGAGCGTAAGCCTGTGTGATTGACAACACAGAGAATGTGAGATCACAGTGGGTTTCTATAATGAGAAACAGGGAAGAACATGGTATGAAACCCAAAACAACTGTCTGTAAACAAAGCCCAATATTACACACACATACTCACACACACAACATAAACACATATTTCAAGAAAAGACACATTCACACAGTCAATCTGTCATTAAAACAGACTCAGCCTCACAAACCACTGGCATTTTGAAAAGTTTCAGTGATGGAAATTGGAACAGTCTGTGTTGAGGGCTTTCGGACACTCATCTGCAATACTCTATACTACTGATAACATCAGAACATATTATACTATAAGAATGTAACCCAGTATTATCTATAAAATCAGAATTCAACACATTATTTGTTTACTTATAAAATCAGAATATCTATCAGAATATAAGCCAATACTTTCTAGCCATTAAATCAGAATATAAGCCAATATTTTCTTGTTAAAAAAACACACAATATAAACCTATATTTTCAAGCTATAAAATTAGAATATAACCAAATATTTTCTAAATAAGAATCTACACAGAATTGTCTAGTAATCAAATCAGAATATTAATCAGAATATAACAACATTTTCTAGCTATAAAATCTGACAATAACTCTATATTTTTCTAGTTTTGAAATTCTTTTTAGGGATGCATCAACATTCCAGCCACTGAAAAATTTAAGTCAAAATTGCCACAAAATGCCATTTTCAGTTTTCAGCCTATTGTGTTCATAATTTTCAGCCCTGGCCAAGATTTGTCATTTTGTTGCCTCATTAATTCTGTTTCTTTCCATTAGCTCTAACTACCACTAAGGCTTTAATTCAAGTATGTATGGAATTCAAATGTACCATATACATCTATGACATGTATAGCTATCTGACAGGAATCACTCAGACAGTTTCAGTCCCAAAAATGAATGTACCTCCAGGAAAGATGCCTCTTATTCCACTTATTCTGAGGAGCTAGCGCTCGCTTTCGTCTGCCTGCTGACATATCCGGCTCTGACATATCTGGCAGCGAGCAGCGAGGGGTCTTCATTAAGCCCAAGGTTGCTTGGTCTGCAGGGAAACATACAAGCACACATAAACACAGATCCAAACATAATTGCAGAATGCAGATAGTGCGGTGCTTTTCTGGTCCTGTAGACTGCAAATGAAAATCTGCTAGCTGCAGCAAGCCAGATGAACATGAGACTACAAAGCAATCTGAATTACATTGGTGGTATCTCTTAAAACTACCAGACAAAAACCAAGGACAATGTGGACCAGAATTTTATTATGAAAATTAAGCATGTACAAACCTAGCACTCCAGTTTCTTTCAGGCCTCCGAACCTCTGCATGGCTTTGATGGCCCTCGTCAAAGCCTCCTTAGTCTGTAGTTGTCCATTCACAGGATCAGGGGGTGGGAGATAGCCAAACTTGCTCAGCCAATCCTAAGGTAGAAAACAGGTGTTGTGAAGATCATTTTATCAACATTAGTAGGCACTTTAACTAAAATGGTAGATTTATGACAATTACGAGGCAGCAAAATGTTTCCTTCTATGCCGTATAGTATAGTTTTCATACATCCTTCATCAATTATATATATTATGTGTACTTGCAATATTTAAAGAAAAATCGTATCTATTAATCTATTAGTTTGTTTTCTTTTCACACGATCATAATTAAATAAACAGACATTTCAAATGATTTCACTACTTTGCTCTGAGCAGATATTGCAATTTCCTCAGATGCACTAATTCTAACATGAAAAACTGGCAATTAATTAAGAATTATCCCAGGTGCTTCTTCGGTTTTACTGTAATTAAAATGTTTCAAGCTTTTTCTTGGGAAAACTATTTTCATTGGTAATCATTTCAAATATTTTCCGATGTCCCCACTTTCACTTTCCATCCTGTCAGTCATTTGTAAATCTCATTAACTAACAAAAAAAGAGTTCATTAAGTCCATCATCCTTCAGTAAGTGACATCATCTATTTTGGGGATTTGCAATGGATTTGATGAATTTTGTAATGTTTTATGGTATTAGTTGGTTTGTCTTATACTAAAAAATACAGAAATAATAAAACTACAACATTTTTTTATTAAAACTTAAATGCTTAAGAATTAGTAATACCCATCAAAATCCACACTGATCAGTCAATAATATATAGCTCCATGTCAAGGGTATTTGATCAAACTTCATGAAATCACCACCAAAGACATTAAAAGAGAAAATCACCACCCCTTCCAGCACCAACTCTGCAGCTCATCTACTTGACATTGATGACTATTGCGATTGTGCTGAATGACTATTAACAAGTATTGATTTGAGTTGGAAATTGAGGGCAATATCAAAGATTCAGACACACTCAAGACTGTTTTTTCTCTGTTGTTGTGCGTTAAGCCAGACCATGTTGAATTATAATGCTGTTTTGTCAGTCAGATCAATAACTGGGATCATCTCCTCACAATTCAACCGATTCCATTAGTGAAGTTGTTTTGTGCTAGCACAGCAATCTTAACAGAGCATGGAGACATCCCAGCCGCATGGCATCTCAGGCCTGTGGGCAAACTGTTTGCATATGGATTAAATTTCATATAGCATTGTGCTAAAAAACAACACGACACACTGTAATACGGTTCATTAAAATGTATGATCTCTGAAAGCTTTCTCACTTGATTAATCATGCAACCTTCATCTTTTAGAAAAACACCATCATGGCTACATTAATTATAAGAGCAAAAGAGAATGATTAAAAATGTCAAAGCTGGTTGACTCGAGGTACTATAATGAGGTGGGCTTTCCCTTTAAGTGCCAATAAAAGCAAGCTTTTTCTTGGGAAAACTATTTTCATTGGTAATCATTTCAAATATTTTCCCTCCTGTCAGTCATTTGTAAATCTCATTAACTAACAAAAAAGAGTTCATTAAGTCCATCATCCTTCAGTAAGTGACATCATCTTTTTTGGGGATTTGCAATGGATTTGATGAATTTTGTAATGTTTTATGGTATTAGTTGGTTTGTCTTATACTAAAAAATACAGAAATAATAAAACTACAAAATTTTTTTATTAAAACTTAAATGCTTAAGAATTAGTAATACCCATCAAAATCCACACTGATCAGTCAATAATATATAGCTCCATGTCAAGGGTATTTGATCAAACTTCATGAAATCACCACCAAAGACATTAAAAGAGAAAATCACCACCCCTTCCAGCACCAACTCTGCAGCTCATCTACTTGACATTGATGACTATTGCGATTGTGCTGAATGACTATTAACAGCCCACTTGCTGACTATCGAGAATTGCTGGGCAAATTCTCTCATGGTGTTGCCAAAGAGACCAACCTGGGAAATGGGGGTGTTAAGAAAGCACACTTTCTCAGAACCCACATCTCTGTCAGGGTGAGCCCCAGGTGGTGCTTATGGGCCACTAATGTGGACATCACCTTGCCCAGAGCCTGAGTCATGAACTCCGTAGCTCGGAGGGCATAGTTTGTCGCCGGATGCAGTTCCTGCATGCTCCAGGTTGGAACCACCCTCATGCAGACCCTGGCCTAAACACCTGCAGGACAGCCATGGCATGCAGAGCGGACACAGCTCTGAATGCACCGCAATCGCTTTCACCATCTGGGGACCCATGTATATTCCTTCGCTGGACCGCCGTCAAGGGTGGTGAGCACAGAGGGACCAGTATATCGTGTTATGGCAGAAAGGTGCCATCCATGATTTTATTGGCTCCTAGTGCACTTCCAGGAAGAAAGGAACTCGGTCTCCAAGAACCATCCAACCGAGAGAGCCCCGGACAGGGTGGACAAGTCCACTCAAGCCTGGCGCTCTCTGCTGCCCGGGTAAGAACGGCTGCCATCTCAGCGTCAGTCTCAGACTCTCAGTTCAGTAGAGTCATCCACTTTCTATCAGTCAGACCCATCCTCCGATGCTGTGATAGACAACTCATCTTTATTGCGAGCTCTGAATGAGAGATCAAACCTGCACTGAGGCGGGTTCTCAAACTCACCCAGAAATTCTACTGAAGAAGAGAAAGAGGAATGAGAGGTCCACGGGAATTCATCCGGCGAAACTGCTTCCGCAACATCTCTTTGCTCTCCATCAGTGCATGTCATTGAGGCCCTGTACCTGGAAGTAAAAGGGCGGGAAGCAGCTAAGATGACTCGCTGTCTTTCTTTAAAATAAGAACACAAGCCGTGAGCTCAACGTGCCGATAGCCATGTCCTCACAAGAATGACATAAACCATCCACAAACCACAACCAGAAGGGCACAGATGGCATGTTGTGAACACACACAAATCTACCCGTGAAGCTCTTTTAGAGAAATTGCTCTTTTAGGATGAAAATTTGCTCTCAAAGATCACTGTTGAAGCACCCAGGGGTACTCTCACTCTCAGAAACCACTGCTTGTGCCATAGATCCAACAACGAGGAGATGGAGAGGTGACTGAAGTGCTGCTTCTCCAAAAGAGACGTTGCATCGGCTCCGAAGAACAGAACGAGTGAGCAAATGCCAGGCTGGCCTATTTATACCCGGATATGGTGGCCAGCTATGCAAATTTTGCTCGCTAATTTCATTGGCCTTTCTCAATGATTTCAGAGGTCTCTGGGCTCCCAAGTGCGACCCCTAGTGTCGGAACTTGAACGACGAAGTGACCGACTGAAAGGGAACACAATATAATTCAATACTTTCTAGTTATAAAAAAAAAACATCAGAATATATTCTCATTTTCTTTCATAAGAATAATAGCCCAATATTTTCAAGATATAAGGTCAAAATATAACTCAAAATTTGTGTTCTTGTGTTCACTTTATAAGAACCTTATTTTAATAAATAAAATAAAATACTACAATAAAATAAAATAAAATATAGTGCTGTCAAATGATTAATCGTGTCCAAAATAAAGTTTTTGTTTACATAATATATGTAGGTATACTGTGTATATTTATTATGTATATATAAATACACACACATA
>NW_015505534.1:607744-626914 GCF_001515645.1 Sinocyclocheilus grahami | reverse complement strand
TGCCTGAGGGTTCTAAGCAACATAAGAACAAAATGGTGGTGCCACTTGGCTGCGAGAAGATAGCCGTTAGTCGGGCTTAACTGCCAGTCCAGGCTACTGCAGAGTCAGTGCAGTTCTCGCGGGGCGTCCCCAGCGACAAGCTGACAGAGATTGCTACGTCGGGGGTCCAAGGACAGAACCCGACCCAAGCCGATGCAGAATATTCCCACCCACTTGCTGACTATCGAGAATTGCTGGGCAAATTCTCTCATGGTGTTGCCAAAGAGACCAACCTGGGAAATGGGGGTGTTAAGAAAGCACACTTTCTCAGAACCCACATCTCTGTCAGGGTGAGCCCCAGGTGGTGCTTCTGGGCCACTAATGTGGACATCACCTTGCCCAGAGCCTGAGTCATGAACTCCGTAGCTCGGAGGGCATAGTTCGTCGCCGGATGCAGTTCCTGCATGCTCCAGGTTGGAACCACCCTCATGCAGACCCTGGCCTAAACACCTGCAGGACAGCCATGGCATGCAGAGCGGACACAGCTCTGAATGCACCGCAATCGCTTTCACCATCTGGGGACCCATGTATATTCCTTCGCTGGACCGCCGTCAAGGGTGGTGAGCACAGAGGGACCAGTATATCGTGTTATGGCAGAAAGGTGCCATCCATGATTTTATTGGCTCCTAGTGCACTTCCAGGAAGAAAGGAACTCGGTCTCCAAGAACCATCCAACCGAGAGAGCCCCGGACAGGGTGGACAAGTCCACTCAAGCCTGGCGCTCTCTGCTGCCCGGGTAAGAACGGCTGCCATCTCAGCGTCAGTCTCAGACTCCCAGTTCAGTAGAGTCATCCACTTTCTATCAGTCAGACCCATCCTCCGATGCTGTGATAGACAACTCATCTTTATCGCGAGCTCTGAATGAGAGATCAAACCTGCACTGAGGCGGGTTCTCAAACTCACCCAGAAACTCTACTGAAGAAGAGAAAGAGGAATGAGCGGTCCACGGGAATTCATCCGACAAAACTGCTTCCGCAACATCTCTTTGCTCTCCATCAGTGCATGTCATTGAGGCCCTGTACCTGGAAGTAAAAGGGCGGGAAGCAGCTAAGATGACTCACTGTCTTTCTTTAAAATAAGAACACAAGCCGTGAGCTCAACGTGCCGACAGCCATGTCCTCACAAGAATGACATAAACCATCCACAAACCACAACCAGAAGGGCACAGATGGCATGTTGTGAACACACACAAATCTACCCGTGCAGCTCTTTTAGAGAAATTGCTCTTTTAGGATGAAAATTTGCTCTCAAAGATCACTGTTGAAGCACCCAGGGGTACTCTCACTCTCAGAAACCACTGCTTGTGCCATAGATCCAACAACGAGGAGATGGAGAGGTGACTGAAGTGCTGCTTCTCCAAAAGAGACGTTGCATCGGCTCCGAAGAACAGAACGAGTGAGCAAATGCCAGGCTGGCCTATTTATACCCGGATATGGTGGCCAGCTACGCAAATTTTGCTCGCTAATTTCATTGGCCTTTCTCAATGATTTCAGAGGTCTCTGGGCTCCCAAGTGCGACCCCTAGTGTCGGAACTTGAACGACGAAGTGACCGACTGAAAGGGAACACAATATAATTCAATACTTTCTAGTTATAAAAAAAAACATCAGAATATATTCTCATTTTCTTTCATAAGAATAATAGCCCAATATTTTCAAGATATAAGGTCAAAATATAACTCAAAATTTGTGTTCTTGTGTTCACTTTATAAGAACCTTATTTTAATAAATAAAATAAAATACTACAATAAAATAAAACAAAATATAGTGCTGTCAAATGATTAATCGTGTCCAAAATAAAAGTTTTTGTTTACATAATATATGTAGGTATACTGTGTATATTTATTATGGATATATAAATACACACACATACAGTATATATTTTGAAAATATTTACATGTATATACATTTATATTCTTATATTTTATAGTATATATAAATATATTTAATATATAAACATAACATATTTTTCTTAAATATATACATGCATGTGTTTGTATTTATATATACATAATAAATACACACAGTATACACACATATATTATGTAAACAAAAACATTTATTTTGCATGTGATTAATCGCTTGACTGCACTAATAAAATAATAAAATAAAATCCAATATTATCTTTTTATAAGATAAGAATGTAACCCAGTATTATCTAGCTATAAAACCAGAATACAACACAATAGAATAATAAAATATAGGTACACTTTAGATAAATAATACTGTAAAAATTCAATTCAATTCACAGTTATATCCAATATAAGATTTCCCAAAAACCTAATTTGAGCAAACAGGAATTGATGGCCAATCTCAATCCTGCTATCCAGTTTGACAGATTATAGGACATTTGGACATAAAACCATATTTTACAAAATGTCATTTTGTAAATTATGTGATTTTCTAATAAATCACAATAGAAAACATCACCTACAGCTTAAAAGTACTGTACAAGACTGCATTAACAACTATTAACAAACTGTCATTACGTGGGTTGATAAATCATGACCCTCTTCAGCTATGTGGTGCTATGCTACGCTGACTGCTGCCTACTCTGTTTCCCTCCTCGCTACCAGCTGACATAATTTGTGTACTGACACATTGCCCAGCTGTGTAAAAGTGTGAAGAAGAGGCTTACTCTCTTTGTGTGAGCTTTATTCCCGCTGGCTGAAATATTGATGCATAGCGAACCACTGTGCATACTCAGTATCTCGTATCTCATATCACACACACACAGGTTTGTTTTTATGGTTTATGGGGACTCTCCATAGGCGTAATGGTTTTTATACTGTACAAACCATATTTTCTATTGCCCTACACCAACCCTACCCCTAAACCTGCCCCTCACAGGAAACTTTCTGCATTTTTAGATTTAAAAAAAAAAACTCATTCTGAATTATTTATAAGCCTTTTGAATTACGGGGACACTGAAAATGTCCTCATAAATCACCTTCTCGTTGTAATACCTGTCATACCCATGTTATTATACAAATTTGTATCCTCATAAACCACATAAACATGCACACACACACACAAAACAGAGAGAGAGCGATTACTCGCACTAACAGTCACATGCTGTTATCAGCAGCACAGATATCCAAAAACTCAAAGTACAAGTGCCCACTGTTCCAGAGAAGGACAACTTGCTGTGTGATCATTAAGAGCATCTCCTAATATTATCTTGTTAGTACACATCAACCTTATTATTATAATTCAATTCACATTTATTTGTATAGCACTTTTCACGATATACAGTGGGTACGGAAAGTATTCAGACCCCCTTAAATTTTTCACTTTCAAGCAGACATTTATTTATATTAGTGCTGTCAAGTGATCAATCGCGATTAATCGTGTCCAAAATAAAAGTTTTTGTTTACATAATATATGTAGGTATACTGTGTATATTTATTATGGATATATAAATACACACACATACAGTATATATTTTGAAAATATTTACATGTATATACATTTATATATTTATATTCTTATATTTTATAGTATATATAAATATATTTAATATATAAACATAACATATTTTTCTTAAATATATACATGCATGTGTTTGTATTTATATAGACATAATAAATACACACAGTATACACACATATATTATGTAAACAAAAACTTTTATTTTGCATGCGATTAATCGCTTGACTGCACTAATAAAATAATAAAATAAAATCCAATATTACCAGTATTATCTAGCTATAAAACCAGAATACAACACAATAGAATAATAAAATATAGGTACACTTTAGATAAATAATACTGTAAAAATTCAATTCAATTCACAGTTATATCCAATATAAGATTTCCCAAAAACCTAATTTGAGCAAACAGGAATTGATGGCCAATCTCAATCCTGCTATCCAGTTTGACAGATTATAGGACATTTGGACATAAAACCATATTTTACAAAATGTCATTTTGTAAATTATGTGATTTTCTAATAAATCACAATAGAAAACATCACCTACAGCTTAAAAGTACTGTACAAGACTGCATTAACAACTATTAACAAACTGTCATTACGTGGGTTGATAAATCATGACCCTCTTCAGCTATGTGGCACTATGCTACGCTGACTGCTGCCTACTCTGTTTCCCTCCTCGCTACCAGCTGACATAATTTGTGTACTGACACACTGCCCAGCTGTGTAAAAGTGTGAAGAAGAGGCTTACTCTCTTTGTGTGAGCTTTATTCCCGCTGGCTGAAATATTGATGCATAGCGAACCACTGTGCATACTCAGTATCTCGTATCTCATATCACACACACACACACACACACACAGGTTTGTTTTTATGGTTTATGGGGACTCTCCATAGGCGTAATGGTTTTTATACTGTACAAACCATATTTTCTATTGCCCTACACCAACCCTACCCCTAAACCTACCCCTCACAGGAAACTTTCTGCATTTTTAGATAAAAAAAAAAACTCATTCTGAATTATTTATAAGCCTTTTGAATTACGGGGACACTGAAAATGTCCTCATAAATCACCTTCTCGTTGTAATACCTATGTCATACCCATGTTATTATACAAATTTGTATCCTCATAACCCACATAAACATGCACACACACACACACAAAACAGAGAGAGCGATTACTCGCACTAACAGTCACATGCTGTTATCAGCAGCACAGATATCCAAAAACTCAAAGTACAAGTGCCCACTGTTCTTGCTGTGTGATCATTAAGAGCATCTCCTAATATTATCTTGTTAGTACACATCAAACTTATTATTATAATTCAATTCACGTTTATTTGTATAGCACTTTTCACGATATATATCGTTTCAAAGCAGCTTTACAAGAGATGCATGTTTCTACATTACAGTTATGAGTAATTTATTATGAGAGGTGAATATGTCAAAGTAATGTCCATATGGCAGAAATGTACAGTTCTTGGAAAATACAAATCATGCAGTTAGTAAAAGAAATGTTTTGAAACAGAAATGACACCATTAAGGCAGAGAGTACAATTTTTTTTTTACAAACTACTTTAAATCTATCATGTGATAACATATGTGCCAATAATAAGAATACTTTACTTTTTTTTTTTTTTTTACATTCATTAGCTTTGCCATCATCTAACACTCACTTGAAGTCAATCTTAAAAACAAAAATTTAATAAAATGTCAATTGAAATATAAATTGTAATACTGTACTGATGTTGTGATGCCTAAATTCAATTGTAGTGTTTAAAATGCTTGACTTTAGTATTTTATTTTTAAACAAAATTAAATATTTTTTATTTAACTTCATCAATCAGAATGTTAATATCAGCATAACCCTTACAAATAATATCATTTAAGTTTACATTAAGAATGTCTTGACTATAATAATACATTTAATACAAGACAGAGTGTACCAAGTGATTTAATAGCAACTGAGGGCAAATGTAATATTTATTTTCTAAAGAAATATCAATGCACTGAATCTCAAAGAGAACACTTCAATACAGTAATGTCATTGCTTTAATATTTATTAATATTGATGAACAGTTACTTGTTCTTTAAGCTGTCAGGAACAATGTGTTTAAAGCAAATGTCTAAGTGAATCCTATCATTATGGAAATGGACTAAAACCTTTTTTACTAACAATATTTCCAAGACAATAACATACATCTTAATGACTTTAATATCTTCAGCTATATACCTTAATGAAATAATGTTCATCGTATTTCAATCTTTCAGTTCAGTTAGACATTTGTTATATCACAGTGTTACACACACACACACACACACACACACGATAGATGATAGGACTGAAAGGAGGCTGACAGTCCAAACTTGTCCGAGCACATATGCTATCTGCCATGCCCTCTTACATTTAGAGAGGATTGTCATATTACAACCTTTAATGGTTAGGAGTGACCTAAAAAGATGTCACAGACTCTGCAGTTGCAGGCTTTACTGAGGCACATTTTCCAATAGATCAACTCAGTAAGGGTTGCTGACATTGATCAAGTGCATCACTGTGCTCTGAGGGGCCGGAAAAGATGGACCAACCCTGGCAGTCCGGAGGTGATGATGAGTGAGTGTGTTCAGCAGTGAAGGTCAGTGTTCAGCGGTGCTTAGAATCCTCAAGCATGTTATCAGTCGTACTATGAACCAGTGGAAAGCTAGTGAGAACAGTGAGGCTTTCCTTCAACATGAGATCCAAAAGCTTCTGAATTCTTTAGCATAGAGAGGTAAGAATGGTCAAAGCGATATTACACCTTCATAGAATATAAGAGGAGAATTGACAAACTCCGACAATGCTGTGCAAAACTGAAAATAAACTCCAGCGCAGTTGTTTACGCTTTGAGGAGCATCTGTGTGTATCAAAGCTATTTCCAGTCTTTTGGTTGCAACTACGACCTAACTACGCCAAACTCGAAGAATTCTCCCCAGTGTCCTGCAGTCAATTCTGGCTCTGTGTTCCTTCTCAACCCCTGAGGTGTCACGGATCATTATGCCACACCGAGAAAGGTTAACATACTCATGTGCTGATGAGAGGCTAACAGTCCGGGACATCAGTCAATGGTAATATGAATAAAAGGTCTTTTCACAAGGAGAGATATTATTGAGTGGTTAAAGGCTTGGAACAAGATGATCACATTTTAGCATTATTTTTTGTAGGGTTGTCAAAGCATACATTGTAAAAAAAGTTGTGCATGATTGTGCATAGAATGATTTATTAGAATTTATTAGAATGATTTCTGAAGGATCATGTGACACTGAAGACTGAAGAGTAATTATGCTGAAAATTCAGCTTTGCATCACAGGAATAAATTACATAAAAAATATATTAAAACAGTTATTTTACATTGTAATACTATTTCACAATATTACAGTTTTTAATGTATTTTTGAGCACATAAATGCAGCACTGGTGAGCATAAGAGATTTTATTAAAAACATTTTAAAATAGCAATGTTTCCAAACTTTTGACAGGTACTGTACATAAAACAAAGATTATTGGAGTATGTCTTACAAGAAAATACTATTTAGGCTTTCTACTTATAAATGTAATCAATGTGTTACCATTTCTTTGTAATTAGTTGTGAAATGTACTAACAAATTCAGAGTGAAATTTGTTTCCAAGTATTTTTTTTCAGTGCAGATGTGTTTATGGCTTGTTAATCCATTTGTGTAACAGTGTTAGCACATTTATTCAATAAACATAAAACTTTTTTTGTAGATGACTGGAGCCACAATGAAAGTGTTTATCAGTAAATGGTAAATGACAAACCTCTTTATATGTATTTTAGATGGGATGTTTACCAAAAGATCAAAGTTTTCATTGTGAACAATACTAAAAAATATCTACACAAATGTCAGAATCTAATCATTACACATTTTTATGAAAGTGCTAATGCACTAACTACAAACAGAATAAGAGATAGTTTACAATTTAAAAATATTTGCAAACTGACCTTTGAGGCATTTCTGAGTAAGGAAGCAGGGAAAAATGTTTGCTTCATTCATTTTTTGACACCTTTCAGAAAAGCATTAGGATAAATGACAAAAAAACCCCCTGACATTTGGAGGAAAAAAAAAAAAAGACGCTAAAAGGATGCTGTCTTTCTCTTTCCTCCATGGACTTTAAAGCTGGCTGCTCGGTTTTCCTCGGAGCCAGGGTTTAGCATTTATCTGTAGAGCAGTCAGTCATTGTCCGCCATCCGCCTGCCTCTGTCTGCGCGGCTGGATCTTTCTGAAAGAGTCCATTTCTTCAGCTTCTTTAAAAAAAAAAAAAAAAATTCCAGTTTTTTTCCCTTAAAAGAAGCAGAAGAAACAGACAAGCTACAGGCTTGATTTGGGCTATTTTTGGTCTGAGGGTATGCAAACAGCATCATCTGTAAACATACTGAGTGTTCTGTTGCTCAATTGAGCAAACCAATGTTACAGATGCACAGCTAAAAGAAACATTATTTGATATATTTTAGCTTAGTTATGAGTTTGTACTAAATGTGATGAAACTGGGTGTAATGAAATATTACAAAGCAAATCAATAATAAATAAATGAGCTCTTATATGTATTATCATATTTTATTCACTAAATATATTTCTAAATATAATATTTTAAATGTTGGCAAACATTTGTATACTGTTTTGTAGCCAGCATTTAAATTGTAATGTAAATTAACTTTATAATGTATATTTTGTAAATATTTTAATATTATATTATTGTCACACTCTGTGTTGGCGAGGAACGATGGAGAAGAGGAATAGCGAACACAGTCTTTAATACAATCCAAACACAGGGTACATCCACACCGGAAACGGCAGGAAACACATGAACATAATGAGTAGACCCGACAAACACTAACTGAACAGACTGGGGCTTATGCTGCGTTCAAGTCCTCCTGGGACGTTCGTACTTACGAGTTGACAAGTCGTAATTACGACGTCAGGTGCGTTCAAGTCAGTTTAGTCAGCACAAGATGGCGGTGTACCTTCTTTTAATAAATTACAAGAAAATACAACAGGGTCTGTTAACTCTGCTTATAGAAAATGAAGAGCAAAGAATTCGCATCCATTCGCCTATAGGTGCAAAAATTATAGCATTTTTTTTACTTGGATTTCATTAACTAGCTGCGTAACAAGAACATGACCAATTTAAGTTTATAGGACAACTAAACTATCAATTTAAACAAAAATTTACCGTCAACTACAGACGTTGCATCCATCGATTCCGCCATGTTTCTCATTGACACGCCCCCAACTCGGAAACTCGGGGCTTAAAGAAAATTTTGAGTTTCCCACTCGTAATAACGACTTTGTGGTGACGTTCATGTGCGTTCAACTCGTAAATTCGATCTATCCGACATGACTTGAACGCACCATTATAAACACAGGATAACAAGGGACAGACAGGTGCAGGAAATCAACTAATAATCAAACTAAACGAGGACAGTAACATGACCAAATAAGGACAAACAGGAACAGAAACCAGGGCAAAACAGACACAGACAGTCCAGAATCCTGACAATTATATTATTACATAATATTGTACTTTTATATATGAATAAATTATCACAAACAGAAACAGAATAATTCTATTGCTAAGCTAAGCTAAACTTTTTCATTTAGTGTATAAATATATACTACTAATAATAATAATAATAACTTACACAATTATACATACATAATTAATTAATTACAAATCATTGTAACAATATATATCAAAATGTACAAATACCTACCAAATTTAGAAACTATATTTGTTCCTTTTTAATTTTTTTTAGTTAGGTCCAACTCTTCCTGCACACCACTCACGTCTCACACCAGAGCACAGCAAAGAACATAAGTTCAAAGGCAATAACCAATCCCCTTACTGGAGCTATGAGGATCAAACCTCCTAAATGTCACAGGTCAAGGGTTTATCTAGTGCTGGACAAGTGGAACTGCCATGGGACTTAACCTCTGAAGTTACACCGAGTTTGCAGCAGAACAGAGCAAACACAAAGGAGTCGTGTTGTAATCCCTATATCTCGATTCCATTCTTTTTCTCACTACAGTTCCAAACTAATGTGCTGCCAAATCTCATCTGTGCAATGTATAAGTAACTTCATTTGGATGCTAAAACTGTCTCTAATTCCTTCATGAACCTAATCCCAGCTACACTAATCCATTTTGTCAGAAAACGTGCAACTGTGCATGATACACTGAAAACAACAAAACAGAGGAAAATAGTTAATTTTCTCCCTCCGTTTCATTCATCTCATTCATATCTGTGCGTAAAACCTGTATGCGAACATTTCACGCAGAAATAGGTCTATTACAGCCTTTGACACACTTTTGAACAGCTCGCAAATTATTTCAATAGTTCGACATTAACATGTTGCTAAGATAACCACGTAGTACTTTAGCAAGCATGAAATTACCTTGGACAAAAGTATTTTAAAATATTTTTGTTGTTGCTTGTCACTCTTGAATGAAATGTTAATTTTAATACCTCATCTGCCATCTTGGATTCTTGCATTTTTTTCCATTGAAATATTCATTTATATTTAATGATTTCTTAGAATTTGGTTAAAACGAGGTGTCTTAAGAGGTATCACAATTAAGACGCCCATTTAGTGGATCAGCCCAGGTCTTTTCTCCACATTCATACCTGTAGAGGACGGGTTGTGTGGAAACACCATTATAAAAAACATAGTTTGGACATGTGTTATGCTAACTGAGCTCCCTCCTCTATAATAATCCAAACTCATCAACATGAGAACAAAGCTGAGGTCAAACAATGTGCATAAGCACCTGTTTAGAGGATTCCGCATGAGAACTGTTTCTGCTCACATAAGTGCACTTGTGCGCAATTATTAGTGAATGAGACCCATTGACTTAGCTTTTTCACAGCTGGACATTTTGAGCAGGCATTTTATTTAAATCAGCATGCTCTAATAAACAGCAGTGTTACGCCTGTACCCAACTAAGATAGATAGATAGATAAAGAGATATTCCTAGTGTTCGTTAAATTTGTGTTGAATGTTCATTTTATTAGTATTGCATGATAATCAAGCATCAGTGCTTTGAGCAGGCATTTTATTTAAATCAGCATGCTCTAATAAACAGCAGTGTTACGCCTGTACCCAACTAAGATAGGTAGATAGATAAAGTGTTCCTAGTGTTCGTTAAATTTGTGTTGAATGTTCATTTTATTAGTATTGCATGATAATCAAGCATCAGTGTACTATACCTGTAGTACAGTATACTATCATCATTATATACAGGGGTATTAAGCAAATTAGTAACACCATAGCAATGCCTTAACCACACAGACTGCCCGAGCAACAGCATGCCAATGCCCTAGTAACCACTCACAACTGCCTAGCACTGCTCTAGCAACCACACGAAAACCTTAACAATCAGCTTTCCGGTGGGCCTCATTTATAAACACATGTAATCAGATTTCCAGCAGCCTAGTAACCACCCAGAATCCCCTAGAAACCACCAACATTCTACAAAGTTCTTAGCAACGTCCTAGCAACCACATAGGAAATACAGTAGTTGTTTTTTTTTTTCTTTTGTTTCTTTTTTAAAACTTCCATTTCTGGCACCTTTTTTCTGTCTCCTTTGACATTATTTCAGTGCTTTGCCAACTGAGAGATGAGAGAGAAACTGAAATTAGCTGTTTTTGACCACCATCTCACCCGTTCACCTTCTGATTAAAGAGCATCTGATTAAAATACCCACATTATCATGTGATGTCCATAATTACATTTGGGTAGGGCTCTCGTCACAGGATGCGCTTTCATACGGAGCTCCGAAAGGTCAAGCAGAAGAGTCAAATGGCAGGACACTTCCCTTGTCCTCCGCACGGCCCCCGTGGAGAGAGTCACAGTGGTCAGTCAGCTGTGTCTCTCCTATGAAGAGTGCAATTGTCTCTGACTGATGGGCAGCATCTAAACACACAGCAGCACATCCCAGTCTGCTGTGTCCAGTCAACAGGCTCATTTGACAAAGCCCCTTCATCTATCATTCCGAGAGGAAGTGAGTCATTAGTCTGGATCTCCCCGGACACTGACATCCCTGGCAGGCTTGTCATGGTGTCTGCTCATGGATGCAGTGAATAAAGCTTGTTTACAGAGCTAAATGTCAGGGAAAGTGGATGAGCGATATATTCAATCTACAAAAGTTCCATTACAGTGACTTCTGCAGACCTGCCAAAAGCACACAGGTCATGTTTCTTAACCTTGGGGTCATGACCCCATGCATGAACTGATATTACTATTTATGTTTTTATTTTTATTTAATTAATTAAACATTGAGCATATTTTATAAATGCTCAATATATTTTTAAATATATAATATTATGTATTAAAATGTGTGTTTAATTATATTTATATCTTAATGTTAATATACACTTTTTAAATGTCTCGTATGCTTACCAAGGCTGCATTTATTTGATCAAAAATACAGTAAAAATAGAAATATTGTGAAATAATATTACAATTTAAAATAACTGTTTTCTAAATTAATATATTTTAAAATGTTATATATTCTTGTGATACAAAGTTAAATTTTTAGCAGCCAATACTCCAGTCTTCACTCTCACATGATCCTTCAGAAATCAAGAAACATTTCTTATTATTAATGTTGTAAACAGTTGTTCTGCTTAAAGGGATACTCCACCCCAAAATGAAAATTTTGTCATTAATCACTTACCCCCATGTCGTTCCAAACCCGTAAAAGCTTCGTTCATCTTCGGAACACAATTAAAGATATTTTGGATGAAAACCGGGAGGCTTGTGACTGTCATATTGACTGCCAAATAAATTACACTGTCAAGATCCAGAAAAGTATGAAAAGCATAGTCAGAATAGTTCATCTGCCATCAGTGGTTCAATCTGAATTTTATGAAGCGACGAGAATACTTTTTGTATGCGAAGAAAACCAAAATAATGACTTTATTCAACAATTCGTCTCCTCTGTGTCATTATTTTTGTTTTCTTTGCGTACAAAAAGTATTCTCGTCGCTCCATAACATTACGGTTGAACCACTGATGGCAGATGGACTATTCTGACGATTCTTTTCATACTTTTCTGGACCTTGACATTGTAATTTACTTGACAGTCAATGTGACAGTCACAAGCCTCCCGGTTTTCATCCAAAATATCTTAAATTGTGTTCCGAAGACGAATGAAGCTTTTACGGGTTTGGAACGACATGGGGGTAAGTTATTAATGACAAAATTTTCATTTTGGGGTGGAGTATCCCTTTAATATTTTTTGTGAAAACCATGATACTTTTTTTCAGGATTCTTTAAAGGGGTCATATGATGTTGCTAAAAAGAACATTATGTTGTGTATTTGGTGTAATGCAATGTGTTTATGCGGTTTAAGGTTAAAAAAACACATTATTTTCCACATACTGTACATTATTGTTTCTCCTCTATGCCTTGCCTTTCAAAGAGACAAAAATAAACTGAAATTAGCCGATTCTGACCACCATCTCGCCCATTCACCTTCTGATTAAAGACCATCTGATTAAAATACCCACATTATCATGTGAAGGCCATAATTAAATTTGGGTAGAGCTGTCGTCACAGGGGGCACTCTCATATGGAGCTCGGAAAGGTCAAGCAGAAGAGTCAAATGGCAGGACACTTCCCTTGTCCTCCGCACGGCCCCCGTGGAGAGAGTCACAGTGGTCAGTCAGCTGTGTCTCTCCTATGAAGAGTGCAATTGTCTCTGACTGATGGGCAGCATCTAAACACACAGCAGCACATCCCAGTCTGCTGTGTCCAGTCAACAGGCTCATTTGACAAAGCCCCTTCATCTATCATTCCGAGAGGAAGTGAGTCATTAGTCTGGATCTCCCCGGACACTGACATCCCTGGCAGGCTTGTCATGGTGTCTGCTCATGGATGCAGTGAATAAAGCTTGTTTACAGAGCTAAATGTCAGGGAAAGTGGATGAGCGATATATTCAATCTACAAAAGTTCCATTACAGTGACTTCTGCAGACCTGCCAAAAGCACACAGGTCATGTTTCTTAACCTTGGGGTCATGACCCCATGCATGAACTGATATTACTATTTATGTTTTTATTTTTATTTAATTAATTAAACATTGAGCATATTTTATAAATGCTCAATATATTTTTAAATATATAATATTATGTATTAAAATGTGTGTTTAATTATATTTATATCTTAATGTTAATATACACTTTTTAAATGTCTCGTATGCTTACCAAGGCTGCATTTATTTGATCAAAAATACAGTAAAAATAGAAATATTGTGAAATAATATTACAATTTAAAATAACTGTTTTCTAAATTAATATATTTTAAAATGTTATATATTCTTGTGATACAAAGTTAAATTTTTAGCAGCCAATACTCCAGTCTTCACTCTCACATGATCCTTCAGAAATCAAGAAACATTTCTTATTATTAATGTTGTAAACAGTTGTTCTGCTTAAAGGGATACTCCACCCCAAAATGAAAATTTTGTCATTAATCACTTACCCCCATGTCGTTCCAAACCCGTAAAAGCTTCGTTCATCTTCGGAACACAATTAAAGATATTTTGGATGAAAACCGGGAGGCTTGTGACTGTCATATTGACTGCCAAATAAATTACACTGTCAAGATCCAGAAAAGTATGAAAAGCATAGTCAGAATAGTTCATCTGCCATCAGTGGTTCAATCTGAATTTTATGAAGCGACGAGAATACTTTTTGTATGCGAAGAAAACCAAAATAATGACTTTATTCAACAATTCGTCTCCTCTGTGTCATTATTTTTGTTTTCTTTGCGTACAAAAAGTATTCTCGTCGCTCCATAACATTACGGTTGAACCACTGATGGCAGATGGACTATTCTGACGATTCTTTTCATACTTTTCTGGACCTTGACATTGTAATTTACTTGACAGTCAATGTGACAGTCACAAGCCTCCCGGTTTTCATCCAAAATATCTTAAATTGTGTTCCGAAGACGAATGAAGCTTTTACGGGTTTGGAACGACATGGGGGTAAGTTATTAATGACAAAATTTTCATTTTGGGGTGGAGTATCCCTTTAATATTTTTTGTGAAAACCATGATACTTTTTTTCAGGATTCTTTAAAGGGGTCATATGATGTTGCTAAAAAGAACATTATGTTGTGTATTTGGTGTAATGCAATGTGTTTATGCGGTTTAAGGTTAAAAAAACACATTTTCCACATACTGTACATTATTGTTTCTCCTCTATGCCTTGCCTTTCTGAAATGCGTAGATTTTTACAAAGCTCACCGGTCTGAAAAGCGAGGTGTACGCTGATTGGCCTGCTATCCAGTGCGTTGCGATTAGCCGAATACCTCAAGCATGTGACGGAAATGTTACGCCCCTTACCATACTGTGATGCCGTGTACTGTATATAAAATGCAGCTTCTTTTGAGCTTTAAATGTAACCTAAATAACGTCTACAGCATGACACAGACACGCAGCAAACTGTCAGCAAACTGTCCACGTTTCTTTTTTACGACATACACTACCAGGCAGCTGTCTTCGATTTCGGACACAGCAGGATGGAATAGTGGGATACTTTTAGAAACGTCATTATTTCATATTTCAAAAATACATAAATAAACAGTAATACAGAAGCACAAAAGCAAATTTTGCCTAGATCGTAAACTGGCACCTGTCATATATATATAAAAAGGCTCACAGACAGTTTTTCTCTCAAAAGTGTCTAAAATCATAGAAAAAAGCAGTTTCATAGGAACTTAAGCTGAAGATTATGTTCTTTATCAAGCTTTCAAGTAAACGTTATATCTAAAATGTTTGAACCGAAAGGTCTCCATCTAATCCTCAAAAAAAAAGAAATAAAATAAAAATAAAACCCTGTGGGCCTTTTTGAGACACGTAATTCCTCCCAAAAAGTGTGCAATTAATAAAAATAAAAAAACTGGGCAAATTATGTTTATCATTTAACAGGGATTTTAAGCTGAATCAAATTTGCTTTTCAAAAGAGGCAGAGTGCCAAAGCATATTTTTTTCTTTGCCCACTGTTATCCTTTATAAGATTTATATAGGATTACAAAACAAGAAATTGTGAATCAATCCTTGGTGAGGCTATCCAAATATCACCTCCATTCTTCTCCTGATTCTAGCTCCTGGCTTAATTTACAGAAAATAGGAAGCAGAAATCCAAGGCCCCATCCCAACTGAACATTACTCAAGAGATGACTTCATATCATACTTCTGAGAATAACATCTAGAAGCCATCATTTGGTTGAGACACATTATTGCAGATGCCAAAAGGAAATTGTTTTATAAAAAAATAGCATGGTATTGGTAACCATAAAGGTTACAAGATCAACTCCACATAGGAGTATTTAAAGAAATGGATTCCTCCCAAAAAGTGTGCAATTAATAAAAATAAAAAAACTGGGCAAATTATGTTTATCATTTAACAGGGATTTTAAGCTGAATCAAATTTGCTTTTCAAAAGAGGCAGAGTGCCAAAGCATATTTTTTTCTTTGCCCACTGTTATCCTTTATAAGATTTATATAGGATTACAAAACAAGAAATTGTGAATCAATCCTTGGTGAGGCTATCCAAATATCACCTCCATTCTTCTCCTGATTCTAGCTCCTGGCTTAATTTACAGAAAATAGGAAGCAGAAATCCAAGGCCCCATCCCAACTGAACATTACTCAAGAGATGACTTCATATCATACTTCTGAGAATAACATCTAGAAGCCATCATTTGGTTGAGACACATTATTGCAGATGCCAAAAGGAAATTGTTTTATAAAAAATAGCATGGTATTGGTAACCATAAAAGTTACAAGATCAACTCCACATAGGAGTATTTAAAGAAATGGATCGTTTCTGACACCACTTTCCTGTTAAATCACATTTGACTCATGCACTTAACCTCACTTCACTTCAGCAGGAATGATTGGCTCGGCTTTTCTTAAAAGCCACCACGCTTTATCCACTGGTATTATCCATCTGGACACTGACTTCACAAATTGCATCCAGGGATACTTTTTAAACAGTACTGAAGGATATTCTGGACATTTGTTAGCTGCTTTACCTTCCTTATAGGGTTCGTCTTATGATTTAAAAATAAGAAATAAAATAAAATAATTAGGGATGCACCGATATGAAAATTTTGGCCGATACCGATAACCGATTATTCTTTATTTTTGAAAGCCGATAACCGATATGTTGGCCGATAAATCTATATCCAAATTGTTATATACTTTTTGAGAGCCCGATTACAAAAAAGGTCTCATCATTAAAAGCCACATCCCAAACACTTCAACATAAGCAGCCTAGTTTGAACGGTGTACGTTTTTAAAAAAACTTACTCTCCCATTACCAAATTTAGTCATAAAAAAGTCTTACAAATAAATAAAATAATGCATAAATAATGCAAACAAGTCACTGGACATCATTACACGTGTAAAGAATCAAAATGAATGCGCCACAGATCAATAAAACAGAATAGCCTCTGCACGGACAATAATTAAATGATTTTAATTACTAAACCATATTGTTGATGAAAATAATAAGAGAAAAATACAAGTGGTTGTTGTTATTAATAATGTATCAATGATTTTGAAAAAGTAACAAATTAATACCACTGTTTTAAATAGCAGCCGTTGAGCTGCGCGTGCTGAAGCTGAAGAGCTGAATGAACATGGTAAACTGAAACTTTTGCTGGCAGCTTATTTAACTCAAGGAAATGCATCCTGAGATTAATATTAATACAACATAAGCATAATATTACAACTTATACATGTACAACATTATGCAGTTATTGCGTGCTATAGTCAGAATGTGTGATCATGTTGTGGATGCGCTCTTCCCATATCAACGCGCTGAAACACAGCAACTAAACCCAAAGAATGCACAACGTTTTATTATAATAATGTTCTCATTAGAATGTTATATACACAACATTCCCAATCATAGTTATTAATGTTGTGCACTGCTGTTTGAGCTGCGTGCGCTGAGCTAAAGACGATCACCGGTAAACTGAAGCGCTCTTTTAACTTAACCAAACGTATTCTAAATGAGATAAATCAGATATACATCAAATAAACACAATATTACAACGTACAATTGCCCAAAAGACTGCAAATGAACAGCGCGCATCTGAAGTGTCTCTGAAGGAAATAATGCATTATTTATCGGCTTTAAGATATCGGCCAAATTTTCTTATCAGGCCGATACCGATAACAGAAAAAATGAGCATTTATCGGCCGATACCGATATGGTGGCCGATATATCGTGCATCCCTAAAAATAATATAAAATAAAATTAGGGGATTTGTGTACATTGTGTTCAGTCACTTTTTGATTTGATATTGAAAGCAGAAAAATATGAAAACGTGCCTTTTTCATTCAGATAAAATGGACGTTTTTTTTCAAGCCATTTTTTCTTTATTTTTCAAGCCATTGTTAGTCTGGTTGTTTAATAAAAAAAATAAAATAAAAAACGAGAGATTATATGTTAAAGGGGTGGTTCATCGCAATTTCACTTTTTTAACTTTAGTTAGTGTGTAATGTTGCTGTTTGAGCATAAACAATATCAGCAAAGTTACAAAGCTGAAAGTTCAAGGCAAACGGAGATATCGTCTTTTAAAATTCTGTCAGTTTAATGCCTACAAAAATGGCTGGTAGGGATTACAACGAGTTACTTCCCGGGTTTGTGACATCACAAACCCAGATAAACCCCGCCCTCAGGAAAAGGCAGCAAAGGAGGCCATGCGCTGTTTACAATACAACCGGAGCACATGCCGCCGAGGTGAGGGGCGGGACGATTAGACGCGCACTAGAGGTTTATCCAATCACAACACACTGGGCTAGCTAACCAATCAGAGCCCATCGCGTATTTCTGAGGGAGGGGCTTCATAAAAGAAGGAAATGATCAGCCCGTTTCTCAGAGAAGGGACAGAGCGGTGTGGAATAAAAGTAAATGATGTGAAAAATAATGTGTTTTTTTAAAAACGAAGCATTAACACATGTTAGACTGCACCCCATAAACACAATCAAGCCTATAAAAAAAACAGTCAACCACCCCTTTAATATAAAAGCTTTAAGAATTCATACAACTATAAAAGCCGACGACAATAATTCTGTAGCACAGACCTGAAAAACTGATGATGGGAGGGGTTGTGATCTTAGGTTGACCAATCAGCAAAAAGGGGCATATCATGCTCGCCTACACATGGAAATTGAATATTCAAGCAGTTTATGCATGTTCTACCTAGGGCTGGACAATAATTCAATATCAATATGTATCGCGATATAATTTTTTTCAATAACGGTGATATGATTTTTAAACACATTTCCGATATTTCGATATACATTACCAGTGTTTCCCATACATTGATTTATTTGTGGCGTTTGACTTCGTTGAATAAACATGAGCACTGCACGTTTCAAAATCATAACACGGCGCGGGTGTTTTATATGAATGTATCTCTGAAGGGAACAGAAAAGTTTCGATGGCATTTTCATTTGATCTGATAAAGTAGCGTTCATGAGCGGAGCTGCTTTGATTACAGCCGTTACCGGAGAAACCGCAAGTTCTACCGCTCTCAATCAATGCACCTCCTGCTGGCAGACAATCAGTTTTTCAATTTTCAATAAGCCCGTCTCCAGCAACATGTTTTTGTTGTTGCTCTTTTTTT
>NW_015505534.1:604702-607016 GCF_001515645.1 Sinocyclocheilus grahami | reverse complement strand
CTGTTCTTCTGAACTTTCTATTCATCAAAGAAACCTGAAAAAATTCTACTCAGCTGTTTTCAACATAATAAATGTTTTTTGAGCAGCAAATCAGAATATTAGAATGATTTCTGAAAGATCACGTGACTGGAGTAATGATGCTAAAGCTCTGCTTTGAAATCACAGGAATGAAATGCATTTTAAAATAGAAAACCGTTATTTTAAATAGTAAAAATATTTCAAAATGTTACTGTTTTTGCTGTACTTTGGATCAAATAAATGCAGGCTTGGTGAGCAGAAGAGAATTCTTTAAAAACATAAAAAATCTTACTGTTCAAAAACGTTTGACTGGTAGTGTATGTTAGCTTATAGTTTGAAGTTAAAGATATTAATATTAATTAGGTGAGTCTGAGATGTTTATTTGACAGTGATTTCACATTTCTTTTGTATGAAGGCTAAATACAAATAAAAGGTGAACATTCATTTATTTGTGCTGTTTTTTTTTCTCCCCAAAGTATTATATGGTTTTATATGAGGTGTCAAGACTTGTCAAATTCATTTTTCATAAGTTTGTATGCACAGACATCTGTTGTGGCAGTTTTTACGAGGCTTTTTTTAAATAAGTGTTCATATCGATATCGGAATTATATCGTATCGACCGAAATTAATAAATATATTGTGATATAAATTTAGGCCATATCGTCCAGCCCTAGTTCTACCTCAAATAGTAAAAATTTAAATTCAAGCTGAATTCAAGCTGAAAACTGAAAAAGTCTAAATTTTCTAATTTTTCTGTTATCTGTCAGTATTAAATCCAAAAAAACGAATGAATGCAACATACACAGAAATTTACTAGTAGTAGTAGTATACTTTATTGTCCTCAAGAGGAAAATTGTTATGGACTACATGTTGCTGCAGACATATAATAAACAAATTATATTTATATTAATTAAACATGGTTGTATTTTAAATAATCATGTAAATACAATTAAATCAAAGCAAAAAAATAAAAATGTTTAGTTTAGTTGTAATGAAATTAATTTGTAGGCACAGTTTATAATTCAACAAAAACAATTTCATGCATGTAACCATTTTTAAGTTCACAAAAAACAAAATTTAGTCAAGTGTGTCCTTACATTTGACTGGTAGCGTACATGACCAAAGATTTGGCTGTTTTTCTCCATCCAGATAAACATATTAGCTTGTCCCACTGTGACTGAAGAAAGTGTATAATCAAGAGGGTAAGGGGACAGGAAGGATTTGGGCAACGCCACAGCTGAAGCAAAGAATGGAAACCCAGCCATCCATCTATCACAATGCCCTGTTCAATCTACCAAGAGAGGATTGGGAGATTGTAAACAAGCGGAAGGGTGAAAGAGAAAAAGCAGTTTTTATCAACTTGCAGAATTCAAGAGCCAATCGTAAACTCAAGAGCTGTTTTACACAACCAAGTGCAGAAACACACAAAGACGTACGGGCTAAGAGATTCAGTTTGCTGTTGAAATGTTTGCTGAACTTCATGAGCTGCAATGACTAAGCTGAAAGATTAGGAGAGGGACAGCGAGTGAGTGAAAGATGCGGGCATGAAAAAAGCAGGGAGATAAAGCAGAGCTGCCTGCCATTCGCTGGTCATCCATATTCAGAGTGGCAGCGCAGTGGCAACACAAACAAACAGGCCAGATAAATCAATACAGTAACAACTTCAAGCATTCAGAACTGCGTTAATACACAATCAAGGGACCACGATCAATCATCTCTCAGACACAGACCACCTAGACACTCAGGTCTTGTGTCTAACAACCTGCCATGTTGGTTATATATTAATCGAGCTTGGAAAAGATAGAATAACAACGTCCTTTACAAAGTCAGACAAAAGTTTTTTTTGTGTCCCTGTGTAATCATCTACAGAACAATGTATCAATAACATGAAAAAACAACAGATCTGTACTGCATCTGTGCATGACAGCAGCTGTGTACACAATATCGATACTTCTCCTTGGGCTCTGACTTTGCTGTAACTCAAGCTGAGAGGGAGGCAACATTTTGACACTTTTTGTGCACAGTATGATAGCACATTGCTTTAACTTCAACAAAATCCCTTTAAGTCAGTCAGTCCAATCCATGCACTGGCTAGGTGGCAGAAATAAGGTAAAAGAAGAAATCTCCTGAACTGTCTGTATTTCAGTAGCATATACTCTTACCATCACTCACACACATCATCAACACATCTCTCCTCACAGGCACCTTCCCCACCGCATTCAAGCAGGCTCGGGTAACCCCACTGCTCAAAAAACCTGCATTAAACACTTCACTTACAGATAGCTACAGACCTGTC
>NW_015505534.1:564175-604413 GCF_001515645.1 Sinocyclocheilus grahami | reverse complement strand
AAAAAAAAACTTTGTCTTTCTCTTTATTTATTCCTTTCCTTTCTAGCTTGTACTTATTTGAACAATGCCTAAAACTTGATATTACAAACACTTCCAGTGTCTGTTTGCCTCTTTAAGAATAATCACTTTATGTATTCCCTAATTGTAAGTCGCTTTGGATAAAAGCGTCTGCAAAATGACTAAATGTAAATGTAAATGTAGTGGCGTCCAAAAGGCTGAGATTGAAATTATAGGATTTAAAATCTAATTTAAACCTGGAGATAAATGGGAACATTTAAAGATTTAGAATAAAGAAGAAAATAAATACAATTATTCCTGGTCACCAATCCAGTAAATTAGCGACAATACTCTTAAAAATAAAGGCTCCAAAAGTGGGTTTTTGCAGCATAAAAGAACAATTTATGGTTTCCCAAAGAACTTTTCAGTGAACAGTTCTTAAAATAAATATTTTAATGATCTAAAGAACCTTTCTCCACTATAAAGAACATTTTGTGCAATGGAAAGGTTCCATGAATGTTAAAAGTTCTTCATGGTGCCACCGATGCCAATAAAGAACCTTTATTTTTTTAAGAGTGAATGATCATGTTAAACTGAAATGATCTTGTTAAACCCCTGAAGATGATAAGATGTTCTTGTTTCCACTGAAGCACAGATGCTCTTAGGATCATCTTAAATCATGCTGGTGAACATGATCATCAAGTTTCACACAAACTTCATGCGGCTCAAATGCTTCTGCCATTAAAGAATAAACTGAACACTAAGACATTTTGACATTCATGTTAATTTTTCAATTAAACTATTCACTCAAATTGTTATGCTGATAATATAATTGGTAATAAAAAATCTTCGAAATTAGAAAAATATCAAATACTAAGTGCTCTCAGACTTTTGGAGCCCAATCTATTCATTATTTAGCTTCTTCTAGCTCACATCAGACTAAAAAACATCAACCCATCATTTTTCAGGTTGGTGCTAATGTACTGTTCACACATGTTCTAGAATAAGAAAGACCACATGATGCTTTCACCAACAATATTTGTTTTTTTTAATCAAAGACTTTCCTGCAGCTGCTGTGTTGTGCATTGCACTTTCTCCCATTAATTTTTCATTGAGTGGCATGTGTCTTCCTTAGACTGTCTCTGATTATTACCACATGAAAGCACAAGCTAATGCGACAGCGACAAGGAAACACTTCCAAAATGTTAGGAAGAATAGTTCACCCAAAAATAAAAATCATTATTTATTAATCCTCATATCAAAGCTTAAATGTTAGCATATGTGTATGAATAAACCAACAGGCTCTCATGGCAATTAGCGAGTATTTGATGTTTTGGCAAATTGGTGGCACATTTTTTGTAATGAACCAAATCACACAAGTTGTAAAATGGTAATTTTCTCATGAGACCAGGTTGGAATCAATCATTAACTGAATTAACTAAGAATATTTAAAACAAATAATCTTTTGAAATTAACTTAAATACTTTATATGAGTAAATACACACAGAAACTCCCTCTGATATGTGATTTTAAAGATGAAATCTCTAAAGTGTTAAATCTTTGCCATCTATTTTTTCCCTTTAAGCACTAGATGATAATCTAAGCTGTAAAATAACATACAAATAGAAAACAAAATGTGATATTGGCACTTATACTGTAATAATATTCAGATAACATTCTTTTCTAAGAAAAAAAACAACACCTTGCAGATATTTTGAGCAGAATTCATCTCTTTTAAATGATCCTTTCAAATATTTTTTGTCAAATACTTTGCTAATTTGATTATGATTTTCATTACCAGCCAGAGTGTAGTGTTCCTAGCTCCATTTAGCTGAACTCCACACATTTCCCACAAAACTACAACAGAAAATATAAGAAAAGTCAGCAAATTCCTTCTGGTCCTATGAGAGCGCTCTCTGTGTGCAGACATTATAAATACATAATCTGATCTCTAACAAAAGGGATGCTAACACGTTGTTTATCTGTTTACACACATCAGACATGCTGTCAGCCAGTTTTAGCGCCCTGGGCAGACACACCTAGAGAAAGCGACAAACACACAAAGACATACAATTAAATGGGCAATCTGATATATAAAGGTTCAGATGTGCAGGGTTTTCAGTAAGGCCTGAGGGCTTTGACTTTTCAGCAGCTGTTACTCCAGTCTTCAGTGTCACATGATCCTTCAGAAATCATTTTAATATGCTGATTTGCGGCTCAAGAAATATTTCTTCTTATTACCAGTGTTGAAACGGTTGAAACTAGCATTTTATACAATTTTCCCCATGATATTTTGATTAATAGAAAGTTAAAAACAGCATTTATTTGAAATTGATTTTCTGTTACTTTACTGTCAATTTAATATATCCTGACTGAATCAAACTATCAAATTCTCTCAATAAATAATAAATAAATAAATAAATCTTACTGAAGCAATTCATATCAAGGTATCACAACTACTAAGCACACATTTGTCACTCGCCCATTCCCAACGTAAGGTTTACAATCAGAAGTTTATCTAGGATGTATTTTTTTTTTTTACTTTATTATAAATGAGAAACAACATTTTTGTGTCAGATACAGTTTCACTGTAAGACAGTGAGTCACACACACACACACACAAACAACAGACGTTGTTTGTCGTGACAAATATATATTTTTTTGCAACAGAATAATGCAAATACAGTTTTCATGCCAATAAATAAACCTATACAAATAAACATGAATTGAACTGAAGACTATGTCAGCTAAAATTTCTCAACTCACCTATGTGTGGCAAAAAGTTAATTTCGGGCCCTAATCTTCTGTCAAAAGCTGTGAATGATGGGTCACTAGTAGGCAACTGTATTTATGGCGAATGAGTTTCAAAGCCTTAGTCAACAAAAACATTTTTTTTTTCGTTTCCCCCAAAGAGAACACCAAGCACAATGCCATTACTAAACCACATTTGCTGAAAGACTTGAAAATCAATTCATATTCAGTGGTGTGCAGGAGCCAACTATGCACAAGCTATGCACATTTAAATAAGCTAGACCTATTTTCCTTGGTATTCCTCACCATGCTTCCTGCTTCTGTCACTTGACATATTCTCTCTAATTCCTATTCCTCTTTTATAAGCGAGAGTGAGTGAGGGTTGTTCAACAAAGCTTGGGCACCTCACGTTCACTCACGTACTTCAAGACTTCTGGGTGAAAATCCCTGCTGAAGTTAACAGCATTTGATCTGTCTGCTTCTGTTGGCACAATTTGCCAAGAAGGTATTTCCATCGCTCATATACAGAGTTTCAAACAACATATTTCCAATCAAATATTTAGTTAGAATGGAGTGATGAAATCCCACATCAAAGCAGCCAGTAGTCACTTTTCATGTGCGTTCACGATCGGGATTTTTTTTTCTCAATGGGAAGCAGTGAATGGTAAACAAGAGCCGGCACTGGTTTTAAAATAAACAAACCCTGACTCCAGGAACAATTTTCTATTACAGTAGTGAAAAGTAAGGGCCATAGTGAGCCCGAGCCTTCATAAGCACTTGAAGTCGCATCCCTTTTGGCCAGCAGTCTGAAATGGCAGTTAGCCAAAGCTCACAAATGGAAAGAATATGTCTGGAACAGAGCAGTGACTGCGCTATTTATTATATGTTCCGCACAGAACACGGTAGGCACAAAAGTCACACAGATACACAGTGCCTCCCGACAAACTCTCCAATATACCCTTAATAAAGCTCCAGAGAATTGAATCGGAAAACTAACTCTTCAAAACAAAAAAGTAGACTCTTTGGTGTACGTCCTATTACTGCTGCATTCAGTTTCAGTCAAAAATTTGGACAAAATATGCTTTAATTTTTTGTGATATTTCACAAAATATCACAAAAAATTAAAGCATATTTTGTCCACATTTTTTACTTAAACTGAATGCAGCAGTACACTACCATTCAAAAGTTTGGGGTTGGTGCAAAGTCTCTTATGCTCACCAAGGCTGCAGCATTTATCTATGTATTTTATCAAAAATACAGTAAAAGGAGTAATATTGTGAAATATTATTGACTGCTTTCTATTTAAATATATTTTAAAATGTAATTTATTCCCATGTTGGAAAAGCTGAACTTTCAGCAGCCATTACTCCAGTGATTCTTTTCAAGGTTTCATTAATGAATAGAGAGACAGCATTTATTTGAAAAATAAATCTTTTATAACATTATAAATATCTTTACTTCCAGTTGTGATCAATTTAATATGTCCTTGCTGGATAAAAGCATCCTTTCATAAGAAAAAATATATATATATATATATATATATATATATATATACATAAATATAAAACATTCGATAACTTTACTTCTTTGGTAAATTCTTTAATTTACCAAACATTTGGGTCCAATGGGTCCAAACTTTTGACTAATACTTTATGAAAAGCCTTTTGCTTTGGTTCAATCTGTGAGGTACCAATGCAATTCTAGAGCAGCTGTCATGGTCAGACATATATATCACTGTCATGGAGATTTGTGCGCACACGCACACAGACGCACACGCACACGCACACCCACACAAAGCCTGGAAGTGTTCTGTCTTAGACAGACCTGAGGAATGGTGGCAACTGGGGCTGAGTGTTGACAGGAGAATATGTGTATTCATAGAAACTAACAAACGCCAGGAAGACATGAAAAGTTGCAGTCAACTTCAACTTTCTATGCGGACACTGTTTTCTGCATTAGACTGACAAATGTCACTGTTTGATAAATACTGAATGGACAATGTAATAAGACATCATATTTTGTTACTTGCTTACTCCCCATCAACCAAGGAAGCTTTTACTTTTACTTGAATAACTCAGTTTAGGATAATTGTATGAGAACTTTACCGCACTGCTAAATCAGTCCTGTGGGAATTGAGAGCCAACTGACTGCTTTTGCATTCTTGTAATAATATCTCAGCTTATTCCAAACAAACATACATACACAGCTGAATAAAGTGAGGAAGGCATAAAAATAGCTTTTGTGTCCTTGTCAGTATCTGTAAATCAATTCTTTCAAGACGCTCTGAACCAGATGAAATTAGATGTCTATTTCCTCTGTATAGTGCAGCGGAACGGGGGCGAGTTTTTTGTGGATGAGTAATCAGGAAGGTCCGTCATATCATTAGAGAGGCGCCACAACAAAAGAAGGATTCTCATCCATTCTCTTGTTACAAATCATCCCAGGGCCCTGAGTTACTAACAACTGCTAATTAGCTCATTAGCTCAATTCCTATCTTTTCTGGGGCCAGACTCATGAGTCCTGTGACGCAAGCATTGGGCCTCGCTGCAGGGCACTTCAACAAAGCATAACCACAGATGTTCGCTTTCAAGCAGATACGTAAATGTGCCGAACAGAAGCACACAGGTGATGGATGAGAAGGCCGCCCTGAAAAGTAACGTACTCTCTAATGTGGCTTTTGTCAACCAAATGAGTCCCGACCAGAGAAGGTCAACTGTATAGTAAAATCAGTTTATGAAATTACCAAGAGCCCCCAAAGGTTCTGTTAGGTAATGAAAAATTGAAAACTGAAACAAGAGTCTGTGACATTACAATTTAAGATGCTATCATGTTTAAATGTCAACAAATACATCAACATCTACAAAACATGGGACGGGGCAAAATTATATTTGATTATTTTCAGAGCCTTGTATCTAGTAGGCTATCTGTCACACTTCTTACTTCAGTGAATACCTCTCAGGGTAAGTTAAAAAGTCAATTTCTGAACATATCTACAGTATGAAAGTCTGTTCCTGCCTGTAAAAATGAAAAACCAAAAAAAATCACATTCTGTAAAATAAAATAAAAAAATCACATTCTAAAATAAAAAGTCAATATGTAGAGATAGAGAGAGAGATTCTATAAAGTGAGCTACAGTCACAATTTAAAGAAATAATATTGCAATTTTGAGAAACTATTGAGTCACTATTGTGAGAAATAAAACTGTAACTGAGAGATATTAAGTTTTGAAATATGTTTCCAAAAAACATACGCTGACATTTATAAAACTGATATTGTAATTATAGGTTTGTGAATGCAATAAAAAAAATACATTTCCAGAAAACACATTTATCTAATTTGAAATCTCTAGTTACAGCCCTTATGACAACATGCCCATATGACATATAGTCTCAATCTCCTCTAAATAGTAATTGTGTCTTCAGATTCAGTTTTTAATCTGTACTGTAGTGTACACTCTAAAAAAATGATGGGTTGTTTCAACCCAACTTTGGGTTAAATATGGACTAACTCAGCTGTTGTGTTAATTTTTTTAAATTAAATTTTTAACCCAAAAGTTGGGTTAGTCCATTTTTTTAGAGTGTACACTACAGTACAGATTAAAAACTGAATCTGAAGACACAATTACTATTTAGAGGAGATTGAGACTATATGTCAGGTTTTTTAGGTTTAGTATAAGCTGTAGACCCCATTATAAAACGGTGCTGATGGTTTCTGCTCAGGTGGTTAACGCACTCATTTTCCATATCTGCATTCTCTGGTTTCATTCATTCACTTTAACTCCCTTGTGTATTTATGCGCGAGTGTGTGTATATGTTTGTTAGACTAGTTTGTGTTAGTGTTTAGTTAAATTAACTTTTGTGCACAAATGAGTGTAGTATATACTGTAGTGGCATTGACTTATACACTAATATTTACAAAGATAAATAACAACAAACCAAAAGGTTTGTTTTATACTTATCTGTGAATCCGAATGGGCACAAAGCACAATAAAACGGTCATTGAGCACTGTACACACATCACTTTCAGAAGATTTCTGACCTTCGCAAAATAAAAGAGGTGGAGAAAATATGTTGTTGCGGAAGCATTGAATATACAGCTTCTGCCGTGCTTTGATATTGCCTTGACCGACTCTTATAACTTGCAGTTTCACTGCTCAAAGGAATGTGGGCAGAGCAACTCTCACTCCATTTCCCCATAGGAAAGACACATAATGCCTTTAAAAATGGACTCTTCCCTATTCATTTACAGAAAACCTTCAATGAATGAACATCTTCAGAACATTGTGTGTATGACAAATTACTTCCTTGTATATTGTCTTTTGTATTGTATCTGTTTTATGCATGCTTATGATAGAACCACTAGTTAATGTAACCTCACCTATACCATGTTTGTTATCTATGAATTCGTATTCATAGATACCAAATACCACGCTGGCAGGACATCACAGTTGCAGCAAGACATGTTGCAACTTTTCACCCGGGAGAGAACTCTCCCAAACACCACAGAGTCAGAGAAACATCTTTGGAGTTCATCACTCTTCAAACCCGGAAGAACGTGATCGCAATTCCAACACCAACAAACCATCAAGACTTTCATCTGAGACTGTATCTGGATGCTCGTTCAATGCAAGTATCGTACATTTAACTAAACTAAACAGAGGTTTAGTATAAGCTGTAGACCCCGTTATAAAAAACGGTGCTGATGGTTTCTGCTCAGGTGGTTAACTGACTCATTTTCCATAGCTGCATTCTCTGGTTTCTTTAACAGTTTCATTTATCAACTTTAACTCCCGTGTATGTATGTGTGAGTGTGTGTATATGCAGCCTGGTCTCATGTTTATACGTAGGTATTAATACGTAACATTTACAAGCACAAAACGTACACGTTTGTACGTTTTTAATCATGCTAAAACGTACAATTTAGACGTATTTCAACGTTTAAAACGTACAAATTGCTACGTATTTTTAGCTAAAAAACGTAAAAATATTTACGTATCTTTTATATCATTTAGATATTCATATCAATGCATTTTTATCAATAAGCGACTAAGATTTTTAGACCCCTTAACCTACCTCCAAACCTAAACCTACCCATTTTATAGCGAATATGCATTTTTATCATTTTATTAATAGGCAATTTAGATTTTTAGACCCCTTAACCTACCCCCAAACCTTAACCTACCCATTTTATAGCGATCCTCGTTTATGTCAGACTGTGGCGACAGCAGCGCGGACAGTCGCTTAGCTCGCTCACATAACGGGAAACATGTCGTTTTAACGAGAAAACATCTCGTTAAAACGACACAACATCTCGTTATTACGACAATTGAGTGGAATATTACTGTGCAATATTTTTTAGTCAATTTATTTGCTTTGGTTTGATTTTGTAAAAGCAAAGCACAGCTAATATAATGGCTTTGTTACTTAAGGGGGAAACATTAATTTTATTAAAATTACATAAATAATTTTTGTGTTTTGTTTTAGTGTTTGATCGCAACCACACCAGAAACATAGCTTTTCGCAATCTGGGCCGAAATAGGGCGAGAGCCAATGAGCGTTCGATTATCCTGTCGTAAAACCTGTCGTTTGAAGCAGCAACATTTGAATTAGTAAAGAGCGCGTCATTCAGCGCGGGCTTTGCTGCTCACGCGAGTTACTTCCCGGGTTTGTGACATCACAGTATACTTTATTGTCCTCAAGAGCTTCTTTGTGGGTCTGTTCCTCGCAGTCGTATGGATTCGGAAGATTTGGATTACAGCGCACTAATAAAATAGTTTCATTTCATAATTATGTTGCGTTTTTGGTGTAGAAAACGCCTTTTGTGGCCCATGACAATCAAAGTAAACATTACATGACAAGTAAAGGTTAAACGATTGCAGAAATGTTATTTATTTTAAGGTTTAAAGTGAAGTCGTGTTTAACATTATGTAAGCATATTCTTGGAAACGAGCTGGCAGCAGAAATCACAACAAAACGAAATGTTATAATTTCATAAGTAAACAATTTAATAATGCAATTGAAAACAAGTTAATTCATATGACAACTAAAAACTAATAAAATTAATGCCGCGATTTCAATATTCATAAGGATTCATTTTTAGGTGTCGTCAATACGTCAGTTTTGTACGTTAAAATGCTGAAAATACGTCAGTATTTGTACGTTTAGAGGCTGAAAATACGTAAGTATTTGTACGTTTTAGTGCCTGTAAAAACGTAAGTAAATGTACGTTTTATAGAACCACATTTTACGTAAAATACATGCGAATTATCATGAGATCACGTTGGTATATGGTTGTTAGACTAGTTTGTGTTAGTGTTTAGTTAAATAAACTTTAGTGCACAAATTACACGAGTTTCTGATTCTGTCACTGCTTGTGGATAATGTCCCTTTAACGATCTTATTACATGCTCTAATGCACTAGTACTGAAAGAAAGTTATTTTCTATGGCCACAAAAATATAATTTCTTAAGAGTTGATATGAAATTGCACTGAATGTTCGCTGGACGAACAGATTAGTTGATGGTAATATTAATTCTGCTACAGCTACTACTGGCAGCTGATTTAAATAACTAATTATTTATAAATAATTGTAATTATTTATATACATTTCCCAATGAGCTAATTTGCTACAGCAGATATACATATTTCAAATTACTGACTTTTTTTTCTTCTAGTAAAATGGAACAAAATATCGATGACTCATGTTGCACTACACATATTTTTGCCCAATCTGATACAAGATCATTCTCTTCCTAACTAGCTCACAACGCTCCTCAAACAAACTGATGCACAAAGCAATAGGAAACTATTCATGACAATGTGTCTTCAAGCAACACTAAAGAAGGCTTTTGCTTTTGCACTGAATTACAAAGAACTGGAAAAAAGCACATCAACAAACACAGAAAACTCTGAGTCTTTTAGTGTGCACTTGGCTTTGTTACTTCCCAACACTGTTAAGAGATAAGATATTCACCTTAGCTTGGCAGCTGTGAACTGTAATTTTTATTTGTTGCTTATGCGTTCTGTATTTCATCTCCCTGAGATGCTAAGAACAGAAATTATCATAAAAGCACACTTAAAACTGCTCTCCAGACAGCCCCACTGACCCAACTACTCATCACAGCAATCCAAGTGAGACGAAATTATCAGAAAAAAATGCCCAAGGGCCCTCTTTTTAGCAACTGCGAGACATTAACATGACAAACAAGTAGCCAAAAAAGTTCCGAACAGCCAAAAGAGGCTCCCGATAAACAAACAAACAGAAGAATGTGATAATTTGCTTCCTTGGCTACTAATGGTACTGAATCATATCCAATAATGATTCTACCTCTAAATTCATTAGTGGGCTTCTGTAGGGATTACTTTTTTTTTTTTTTTGGAAACATGCAAATTTCATGACAAATAATACAAGTGTAATTGTCTAGCGGGGGCAGACATGAACATATGCCTCCTGAATTGTTTCTGTCTTGTCTCTTCAGTACCTCCTCCATCTGTACAGTATACCATCATGGCAAAGCTGTTGCTAGATGATGTGGGCGTCAGCCATAGTTTTGAACATATGCTAGATTTATTCTACACTTTTTTTTCAGCTCATCTTTGTTGAGATCGTTTACCTGAAAATTGGTTGAAACCTTATGATGGTGAAGATCTTCCCATCTAGCCCGAAGTTCATAATTCCACTACTGTTTTCAAGATCTCTGGGGCAAGTTATGCAATATGCAGTCTAAATGGCAAAGAAGCCAGCATGCAGTCCTGACTCATCTACAACTGACTCATCACTGAACTCAGAAACAACAAAGTTTCAGCAGAACTCCTACAGCAGTCCTCCGTTCCCCATGTCAAACGCTGTGGAAAGGTCGACCAAGGGCCAAACAGTTCCATACTGTTCTTAACACTTCTGGAGTTATTGTGCCATGAAAATCATGAATATTTCAAATATTTCACTTTTCAAATATTTCTTTTTTTTCCCCCAGTGGGTTCCAATGTTGTTTTGGTCCCCACTGACTTTGTATGGACAAGAACAGTCGAGAGATTCTTTAAAACATCATCTTTTGTGTTCCACAGAATAAATTAAGTCATTCAGGTTTAGAACAATGTGAGGATGCATAAATGGCAAAATTATCATTTTTGGGTGAACTAAGACAATTAAGGACCCTAAATGAGCTCCGAGATTAAGAAATAATATATTGTGCTATAGGAGAAAGTTCACTTCATCAGCATTGTTTGATAGCTGAATTCCCACTGTTTTAATTGCAAATGATACGTCAGTCTATCTATATTCACTAACTCTCTGAAATATTTACTAATAAACTTTAAATACCTTTCTGTAAAACAAAATATGTACTGCTGTGATTCATCCCGGAATGGGTTTGTTCAGTTCATGGTTTAGAATACTTTATTGGAATGTCTTTCTTTTTTTTTTCAGAAAGTGAAAAAAATCTTTATGAAAAGTGAATGACAAATAAAATAAAATAAAAAAAATTCCGGAACCAAGGCCGCTTAAAAGGTGGTCAGTCGCCGTTGTGCTCTATAACAATTTAATCCTTCACTGTGCACTCAAAAGTATTAGATGTTAGATTTCCATCAAAATGCCATGTCAAGTGGTTTCCCGCAACTATGTTGGCCACACTTTCATTAGATTGTACTCACTGGATTCAAGTAAATTCAACAAATAGGTCATAACAAAAGACTTTTGAAGGTGATCATTTTTATATAACATGCATGCATTCAACATGGCTGTGTTAAAATAAGGTTTAGCAGGAAAGCGGTTATAGCTTTTATCCTAAAATACTGTAAAGCTCCCTGAGGTTAAGAGCCTTGCCAAGGGCACACTGATGAAGGATCAAGGATCAAGGATCAAGGATCAAAAAAAAAAAAACTCCACTTGTTAAAGGTGCATTATGGGAATACAATACAATACAACTTTGGGTTGCATGAGAGAGTGTCACTTTCTTGCAGCACACCATCCCAATTTAAATCATGGTGTGGCGGCACCCTTATTCAGTTTCTTCATGAAACTCTGTGTATTCATGAGGTAATTTCAGTGAAAGCCTCATTTATTAAATCTAACAATGCTGATATTTCATTTTTAACTGCAGAAAATTTCTATGCTGTAGCAAGTCATCAATTCATGGTGAAAGAGAATTAATACCTTAATTATACTGTCTTTTATCTATTTGACCATGGTGTGGTCATGCATTCCGAGTCTGTCTAAATCTACAGGTTTCACTGGCTCAGACATACCTTTCTTTCTCTCTGCCATTCTCACGGGGACCAGAAGTGGAAGGAGCCGTGTCATTTAAACTTTACATCTTGAATCTTTTTTTTTTTTTTGGGCACACATCAAAAACCTTCACTCTCGCAAAATGATTTCTCTGGCACTCTTTGCATCTGAGAAGGCCTTTTTTTCCACCCTTCTCCACACTTGCTCGGTCACCTCGTTAGAAACTGAAAATATGCAAATGAGACAAAAACCAAAGGAGCACCTGCTGGGTGCCTCTGAAGACCTGAAAAATGTCTTAGTAGATGCCATAATGGGGTTGTCACCAAAATCTACAGGATGCTTTTTAAAATCACTTGGCCTTTTGCCGATGTGTTTATGGTGGGGATGGCAGTTGAGTTAAATAATGAAAAAACAAAACACTTCACTTACAAACTTCACAGCAACTGTTTAAACAATTCTGCAAGCAATTTAAGACAAGCTTTGTTGTTGCTGGGGCTTTTTTTGATGGTGTTTCGTGGTTGCCTGTTTCGGTGTGGGTTATTTTAATCTGAGAAAGAATAGGCCAAACCAACACAAAACCACCGTAATTATAAGAACCAGTCGGTTGCTTGGACAGCCATGGCAAAGACGTCCTTGATCTCAGCCTGCCAGGGGAGGATAGGGGTACCCCGGGCTAAAATAAGACTAAATGTGCACATGGAGTTAATTTAGGGTATTCTTTAGTCATTTTGACTTGAACAGCATTGGTTCTGAAGTGCTGAAATCCGTGCAATCCAATGGAAAGCATGTAATATTGCGTGCAACTACAGTACATCCTTCTTACTTCCTTTACCACACAGTTTGATCTATTAGTACTCAGAGCTAGCTGCTGGCGAAGGGTCCTGCTCTTTTCATTCCCTCATGCATTTGACTTATTACAGGGCACTGTGTTTCCTGAGGTTTATCCATTGAGGCTTTCAGTATAATCACTACCCTGGCTGGTAACGTTCATAGGGCCCATACCAAAAATACATCATTAGCGTGCACAGAGCACTAGCTATTTTAGGTGTTTCTTTTGCCAGTGTACATGTTGAACAAAATGATAGCACACTTCAATATATATATATATATATATATATATATATATATATATATGCATTGTGTCAGCCATAAAAGCATAGAATGGTACGTTTCAACTATTAAATGTTGCATTTTCAGGGTTCCCACAATTTTTGACAAATGACTGTTATTCATGATTTTTGCCTTATCAGTGAAATTTGAATTCACTAGACTAGTTTACAATACAATTTTTTTCAGGCCTGGAAAAAAGCTAAAACTACACACACAAACAGAAAGTTACACAAAACACAAATAGGAAAAAAAACTAAAAAACAAATAGAAAGCTTTTTTTCATTATAAAAAACATAAATGCCTTTACCGTCACTTTTGATCAATTTAATGCATCCTTGCTGAATAAAAGTAGTAATTTCTTTAATTTCTTTCCAAAAAAATCCATTTAAGATAAATGCTGTTCTTTTCAATTTTCTATTCATCAAAGAATGCTGAAATAAATTACACAACTGTTTTCAACACTGATAATAATAAAACATGATTTTTTTAGGAGCAAATCAGCATATTAGAATATATTATTTATTACATATTATTTTATTATAATTAGAATTACTAAATACTTTTTTTCATGCCTGAAAATGTAATAATATTGATACACACACACACATAGTATTATATGTATAAGTATGAGTTCTTAACTTCTTAAGTTCATATGAGTATGTGTGTGTATCAACTTTTTTTCTCCCAAAAGGTGAGTTAATATAAACGGTTGCTATTCCCCCGTACAAATGCCGTAAGTCAGTAAGGACAAATTGACAATGTATACAAGTTTTTCCAAAGCCATTTGACTTTGTCTGACACAAGGCACGGCTCTTATTAAAGAGTGCAAACCATGTGCCTGACCCAGCATCCAGATTGCTGCTCATGTCATCAAGACAGGCTACAGGGTCAGAAAGAAGCACAAAGCCTAAAAGATACTTGTCTCTGAGAGATGAGCTGCACTGAGTGCCAATGAGAAACAGTATCTGAGGCCCTTTAAAGGTCTATCTGTCTGACACTCTATATATCTACAAACACCATCCAGGGATTCTTTCGAATGGGCTATAATATAGGAGTGAGAAGAGAGTGATGAGCCTCCATCCTTTTCTATTCCTCCCTAGTGCTTTTCTCCACTCTGGGCTGGACACAATCAAAAACAGTGTGATAGCTTGGGACAAAGATACATCACTGTTGTTGTTGTTGTTGGACAGCGACTCTGACTGCCAAACTTTAAACCTGATTTCCTGGAAGTTGTGCATCGTAACTTCCAGGTCGTGAGAGAATCTAATTAAGCAGACTAATAGACGTTCAAAAATATGACTATAGGCATGCAGGTTTAGCAGGTGTATAATTCAACACACATTACTCTGCTGCCTCACTGTGCCAAATCTATTCTCATCCACACCTCCGCCACCTCTCCACAGACCTTGTTCCTGAAATAATCTCCTCGTTCCAAATCCCAAATTCCAGATGCCTGGCAATGGACTAGAGGTCACCAGAATCCAGAACGACAGCCGAAAGTAGGACATGCACCAAACTACAGGCCCACCCAGCACAAGAATAGTTACTACAACTCAGTGCATTGTTATATATCTGTCTGAGCAGTAAGGAAATGCAAAATGGAGCCAATTCCGACAGACAGGTATGACTAATCACCTGATTTACTGCAGCTGCAAATCAATCCACAGTACATTATTCCAGAGAAACAGGTCTATATTAGCCAAAGAGGAACGCTACTGATTTAATGTTTACCAGTTCTCTAAATGCTGTGGCCCCTTTTAGTCGCCAAGGCTGCGCTCTCATACTCATCCCTTTCTCTTGATTACTCTGTGGTGGGTCTACGCTGGCTTTCGGCCACCTCGCTTTGGATGTCAACTGCAGGCCCGCCCCACTCATGCTGAAGTATTTCTGGGTAATTAGAAGTGAGAGCCAGTGAGTGAGAACATTGGTCAAATTGACATTGTGAATGATGGACCGGCTCATGAAAGCAGAGGTGGCTGACTCTCTTTGGCTCAGTTGAGGATGTGCCACTCGGAGCTTGTGAGCTAATATGTGGTGTGTACTATGATGAGTACAGCATAGGTGAGGGTGGCAGGCAGTGGAGGCCATGCGCTGCTGCATTCATCCGTTGATGGGTCCAGCTGGTGCTCTCGTTAAAGACGTTACATTAGTTTGACTCAGAGGATTTTAAAACAGAATGCAATGTAATGCAAAATAAAAAAAGCTAGAAAAACACCTTTGCAGCATGTTACAAAAAAGGAATCTAACTGAATTGATCTACTTTGGTTATTCTCACAAAGTGGTGGTCACATTTGACCACCAAAATAAAATAAAAAACAACCCAAAATCTGCTGTTCTTTGCAGAGCGTCTATGCCAAATTTAATGATCAGAGATTTGGTGACATGCAGTGTCACATGCTGACATATATCAACAGCCTCATTATATGCACGGAGCAACTGCTCAGTAGTGCAAGATTAGATTTTTGAGGGTCATTAAAAAAAAGGAGCCTTTAAACTCTCTGCCAGTCATTTGAGAGTTTAAATGAAAATCCTATTGGACGCTGCTAAAAGTTTCTACTACAAGAGGTTATTAAAGTGAAGGCAAAATCTGACCACAAGTGATCAATACACAGTACTTTATGAATACTTGGAAAGTTACTGGATATGAAAGACAAAAGGATATTGATTAGGAAAATCTATATCTTTGAAGAGTAAAATCAAATATAGAACAGAACAACTTAACAACTTAACAAGTGAGTATTGGAGTACTCTTGTTAACTGAAATTACATGCTTTTGTTGCCGATGTATAGCCAAGCGTGATAAACACATACATATGAATGCAAGAACACAAACTAAAGCCCATTCAAAGTCTGGGGACATGGACCACCTGGGATTTTTAAGCATAACCTATTTTAAAGCTTTAGGGGGAAAAATTATTTTAAAAAATGTATTTACTAGGCATGATTTTTGTAGGGAAAAAAAAGTTATCGTCTAAAATGCGTGTCTAAATGTGGTCAGTCCAACTGAATAGCACATTCTCCAAACCATTATATTTAAAATGCATATACCCATAGCCATACTTTAATTTTTTTTCCCCCATGGAAAACAAATCTGTCATGTAAAGTTGCAAGTAAATATTGATTGGTTTATATATATATATATATATATATATATATATATATATATATATATATATATTTAAAAAAAATCTCTGTGCACACAAAATGAAAAAACTGCACTAGACTAATTCATACGCATAACTCCTTATTGTTAAAAAATGCTGCTTTTCTTACCTAGGGTACACATTGAGGCAAGTACATCATCAAAAACAAAATGGGTGAATGACCTCTGTTTCAGAGATGAATATGTAAAGGCATGAAAAAGGGATGATTGAATGCAACTAAAGAGTAAGCAATTTTATTTATTTAGTCTGCGCCTCTTTGCGCTATCCTGATTTTCCCCAGTGTGAACTGTACAAATAAATAATTTAATAATAACTTAAATATAGTTTGCGCAATGGACAAATTCTCAGCCAAAGAATCCTAGTAAATAAACAAACATTTCTCTAGACAAATTCAAAAGAAAATGTGCACGGTTCACGCGCTCTCCAAAGCTCGGTGCGCGTGAAAATGTCACGTCAAGGATTATCTCTGAAACCGCGCGCAGAATGAAAGTGAGTTTGAGGGGGAAAGTGTCTGAGAAGAGGTTGATTATGGCTCCAATTATAGACAAACACAAAAACAGCGTCTTACATGGGCTACAGCATCTGGCCATATCAACTTTACCGACATCTTCCAGCGTAAACGGGACACTCGATTTGCAGAAATACGACCCACGACCCTTCTCGTCGGTCTAAATGAGGAATGCGTGTGTGGATGAGATGTACGGTGTTTGTGTAAGTTATACTTCGCACATAATCGGGTAACGAATATGAAAATAACCCACAAGTGAACGACTCGATATTTAAAGTGATAGCTCACCAATTCTGCCGTCATTTACTCACCCTCAGAGTCATATTATTCCAGATTAGTCTGACTGACATTCTTCAGCGGTACACAAAAGGAAACGACAGCCTCAGAGTCACCATTCACTTTTATTATAAGGAAAGAAAAATGCAATGAATGGTGACCGAGAACGCCAGTCTTCTGTGCGTGACAGAAAGTCATACAGGTTTGGAACAAAATGATGGTGAGTAAACGATGACACGGTTTCATTTTTGGCTGAACTATTTCTTTAACACTCTCACGCACGATCTGGTTCTGAATCGTCGCGGGTGAAACTTGACTTCTGTGAAGAAATAAATGAAATAAATCCGTTACTTTGTGTAGATTCAGACGCGTGGGAGCGCAAGTACGAATATATTTTCGATTTCATACACGTGTCTGATACGTGTAATTATCTATACCCACAGGCCACAGGTTTTTATTTCACGCCTTTCCCCCTAAACGATCATTATTATTCTTAAAACAGGCTTGAAAGAGCACCTACCACCCCCATATCCATCTGCTCGGCTGTTATAGACGGGGCCGCCCGAGTTTGAGATAAAAACCAAAGAACTGGAAAAAGAATCATCTCTGGATAAATAATCCAAATGGTCCGGGTGCAATTCCACTTTCTGAGATACTTCATATTGTCCCCGCTCCCGGTGATCACAGAACGGCCTTTCTTTCCGCCGCATCCACCGTATAGATCACCCAAAGGATCCGGATCCCGGGCATTTAACGGTCCGTGGGAACACGTGTCAGTCAAACTGCCCCACTGTGGTGCGCAAACACGTGAAACACATCACATACAACACAATACGGGACAATTAATTTCCTCAGGGATCTCTGTCTCCAAACGAAATGTCATTCACAGTGTGGTCATCACGATTTACCAAAGATGAACCATGTACGCATTCACTCCCCAAAAAAACAAAAGTCAAACGTCTTCTTTCAGTCCTAATCCGAAGCCATTTGAGATCAGTGCGTGTGCTGTCAGAGAAGAGGTGTCGCGCTCAGCGCCGAACACAGCGGACTGATGCGCGGTAAGCGCGATGAGAACTTGTATACTTCCCAGATGGGAGGAGGAGGGGAGGGATCTCTGCGGGGGCATTGTCCTCCAGCTGAGAACTGTGCGCTTTTAAATTTGCTACATTACAAGTTTCCTTTTAAAGCATGTTCAAATTCGAATCAATTAAAATAATAATTCATTTTAACAACACTTGCCCAATTTGGATGTCTCACTCATCCAAATTGGGCAAGGGGGGGGGGGGGGGGGGGGGGGGGGGACGTCACTAAATGCGAAAGCTTAATTCATGAATATTAATTATGTCATACGCACCAATAATTTAGCATGCTCATTTACTGTTTTAAGATTCTGAAATTAACTTGACACCTTCATTTATTGCCCTACATAGGACAAGCAGCTGGAGAATGGATGGCTGGAACTTTTAAATCTGCTATCAGTCTGGAGAGGTCAGTGGATAGATGTCCTACAATAGATATTTATCTTAAGAAACTCATATTAGACTCTTATTCAAATACACAAACAAGTATTACATGGATTTTAAGAGGATATTTTGAGAAATGACAGATTTTTTTTTTCTTTTACAGTGGTAACCAAAACGTTGATAGCAACATTTGATTATCAACATTCTTTCAAAAAATATATTCTTTTGTGTTCTGCAGAAAAAGGAAGTCATACAGAATTGGAATGACAAGAGGGTAAGTAATTTTCATTTTTCTGTATGAACTGTTCCTTTAACGCCTGCAATGAACACAAAGTATTAACAACAACAAATTCCAAGCTCTATTTCCCGTCAATATAACACATACTTATGAAATAAAAACTGAAGAACTGAATCCTCTGTATTAGATACATCCCTGCGATAAGCAATTTCTGTAAATAATGCTTCTGGGCAAGTAAGCAACCAGTAAGCACCTAACTAGTAAGCAACCGCCTTAATAACACTCTGGCAACCAACCTTTCTGCAGAAAAGGAAAATCTAAAATCAAATTGTACATAAAATACAAGATGTATTCAGGAAGTACAACAGTTTACACAGTAACATAAATACTGTATTGTAAGTGTGACCTTTCAGTTATAAAACTGCTTTGTGCCTTCTCTAAATTTCACACTATGTATGTGTTTAAAGTACAAATACTTTTTGTTGCGTACAAAGAACAGTGCTGCTAGAAATCTCCCCATGAGTCAATAATCTAAATGAAGCTGAGGGTAAAACATGCATCATAGGGGACGGCACACCTGACAGACCGTAAGGGCTCTTATCACTTAATCACAAGCCTGCACATTACAGAGTTATGGCTTTAAGCTTAAAGCACATTTCAAGGGACACAACCCTGAAATGTAATGCAAAGACATATTAAATATTAAGCACTGGCCTCAGGTAATGAAGGACAGGAGCGGTGGAGCAGATCTGTTGACTGAAAAACACCATGTAACGGAGACAGGCGTGTGGGGATGTGATGCATAAAGAGAGACGGTGGTTTGAAGGCGGAAAAAGATTAATGGAGATGGTGCGGGGAAAGAGGACTGAAAGAGAGATAGGGAGGACAGAGGATCACTGGTGTCAAGTGTCTGACAGCTTCTCCTTCGCATGTGGCTAATCAATTGCACGGTTGCGCTGCAAAACGAAACATCTGTCAAGAAAAATCCAGATGAAGATTATCAAGGGTTCTAATTCAAATAAATAATCTACCTTTACGCAGGCACCCAGTGATTACCAGCTTCAGACTTGATGTTTTGAAGACTGCTGAGCTTACACTTTGGGAAAAAAGTTAACTTAGCGTTTTTAATTCTGTTAACATCAGCTTTAATGGAATGCCTCCTTCCATGTATATCGCTTACAAAGAGAGAAACAGCATCTGACATATCTGATTTTGCATATTTTAAATGTAGAATACCTAATTGTCTTTCTGAGGCATGTAATAAATTATATTTTGCTGTTCACGGTTGCATGGACCTATGACAAGAGGGGCTCTTTGGGCCTGAAGATGTCCTGGGCCCTGTGAATTCAGCCCTGGGCCAACATTAAGCCACCTTTTGTCAATGTGATGAGTCAAAGTTAAATTAAACAAATCACATTAAATTCTAGTCATCTCACAGCTAAACAGATGATGGATAGATGGGTTAAATAAGGTTCTCTTTTAAAAGAAAGCCCACAACAATGCCTTCACTGCCTAATAAGATTATTAAAATTCTAGAGAGCCTTTTAGCCTGCTGTCATGAGAAAAGAACCTAATCAACATTCATGATACATGCGATTGAGGATTGAATGTAAAGTTTAGAATTCTAAGTGTTTAATATCTGACACTTTTTACACTGTAGAAGCCAACTCACCTTTATTTCTATAGAGCTTTATATAATACAGAATTTTTCAAAGCAGCTTCAGTGTAATAAAAAGAAAAATAACAGAACCAATGATGCAAACTTCTTCAAATATGTGACAAATTCAAATTCTGCTGTAAAGCACAATAATAATAATAATGTCTGTGTAATGTTCATCAATTATGAAACAAATTCAATTCAGTTAAAAGCACCTCTATAGAAGACAAGTGTTGTCATTCAACTCAAGTCAGTTCAATGTTAATTCAGTTCAGTTCAATAAGTGTCGATGTTGCAAAATTCATCTGTCATGAAACTAATTCAAATCGGCTGTAAAGCAGCTCTACAGAAGACAATAGTTCCAACTCAATTCAGGTCAAGTTTTGTTCTCATCTGATTTCAGTGCAGTCAAATCAATAATATTACTCAATATCAAGCATCTTTTAAACTACAACTAGCAAGTCAAAGGCATTACAGATGCAAAAATGGTATTGCTACTCTTGACTAAACAAATCAGTCAAGCAATATATTACCTTACAGTTAATCATTAAATTGACCAGCCAATCAGTTGATTGAGCAATGCAGGAATACATTTGACTACCTTTGTCTTTAAAGAGCAACATGATCAAATTGTACTAGTGTTCAAGAGGAGTGCACTGACAGCTTATTACACAGAGTATAATTTTGTAAAACTCCTTTGCCTGCAAAGTCTGTACCTCTAAAATACAAAGCTGTTTTTTCTCCCAGGCTCATTATAATTAAATTTCAAAAGACAGCACGGTAAGCACATCAGCGTTTCAAAGGCATGATCATCATTACTGTACTAATCTGGAGTACTTACAATGCAACACAGTATAACATGTCTATGTCATGCCTTAAATATTGTATAATTGTTGTACACTTTGCAGAGGAAAAGGCAAATGAAAAACTACTTTGCTGTTGCATTCAGATCTGCTGAGGAATGAGCAAGAGCTGTGCCCCATTATAATGAGAACAATGGATCCCTGCATGCCTTGTAGTAGTGGTTATTTTGATTCATACCAGTGACTTGAATCTTTTAACTCTGTTCACAAAAACAATTTTTTTTGTAGCAATATCAGTAGCTGGCAACCACTAAGTGTCTTTTTGAACTGAATCATCAGATCGCTGAACGGATTCACAAACACAGAATAGTTAACGATCAAAACAAACGCTATTTATTAAAATGTAATTGCATATATACAGATCTGCAGTAACGGAGGGAACACAGGAAGCCTGCGGATCCATCTGCAAGGCTTTATTCGCAAGAGACGTGGTCAAAAACAGGCATAGGTCAGACAATGGCAAACAGGTATATTGATGGCAAGGCAAGAGGGATAATCCAGGTACAAGGCAAAGGTCCAGGCAGGGGCGAACAGTATCCAATTAGGCGAGACTCGAGGGATAATCCAGGTACACAGGCAGTGATCAGAACAAGGGGAAACAGATAAGGCAAGATGATGAAAACAAGGAAAAACAAGACACTAGGCTCGGTAAGGCAGCTAACACTAGGGGAGTGAAAAGCGCTAGACAATACTCAGCGATCTGAACAGGAACTGAGTGGGTGTTAAATAGAGTGAGTAATGGCTCTCAGGTGAGCGTGTGATTAGTGAAGGCTGTGAGTGACATGTAGTGACTTGACTTGCCTCATGACGATCAACTGTGACTTGACTGGACTCAGGAAGATCAGCTGTGACTTGACTTGACTCATGACGATCAACTGTGACCTGACTTGCCTCATGACGATCAACTGTGACTTGACTGGACTCAGGAAGATCAGCTGTGACTTGACTTGACTCATGACGATCAACTGTGACCTGACTTGCCTCATGACGATCAACTGTGACTTGACTGGACTCAGGAAGATCAACTGTGACTTGACTGGACTCAGGAAGATCTGCTGTGAGTTGACTGGACTCAGGAAGATCTGCTGTGAGTTGACTTGACTCAGGGTAATCAACTGTGGCTTGACTTGACTCATGACGATCAACTGTGACTTGACTCGGGAAGATCTGCTGTGAGTTGACTTGACTCAGGGTAATCAACTGTGACTTGACTTGACTTTTGAAGATTGGCCGTGACTTGACTTGCCTCATGACGATCAGCTGTGATTTGACTTGGTTCATGAAGATCAACTTTCACATAACGGGGCGCTTTTGTGTCCGCCATTTTGTGAGCGTAATCTAGTGCGGGAGCCATAACACGAGTGAGTGCGGGGTCACGTTCCTCCGCGATACACACAGTGAATAGAGAGTCAAGTCAACAAAGTAAAGTCCAAAAAACAACTCGGTGACGAACGTGGACCCTCGCGTCTAAGCTCAGATCGTAGAGGTTGATTAAGGCCATCACAAAAAAACTCAATCAAAAGACAGTCTGGTAGATCAGAATAGTGTGCTATGGCTAAAAATTCGCGAACATAGTGCTCTAGTGATCGCAATACCATCCAGGATGGGAACTGTAGTCCGGAGTGACATGTAACAGTCTGTGTAGTGTGAGAGTCAATGTAATGGTAGAGTGACCTCTACTGGTAATCGGCTGGAAGGCCACGGACCGGATTCGTGACATCTACAAAGAGACTCTCAAATTAGTTTTTTAAACACAATTGTATTGCCATTTGTGGAAATACTGCACGAATGCAAGTTCTGGGTTTCTCGGCATGACTTTATAAAGCTATTGAAAAAGACAACAATAGCCTAAATAAATAGACTTTAGGCAACAGTATTTTGACTCGGGTGCCAAACTGAGCGAACAACATGCTCCCTTTCTTTCAGTCTGTGTCAGTCAGCAGATCCTCATCCAAAAACAGATGTAGGAGGTTGTTTAATTTATGAACAAGACATCAAAACTGTGGGTTTAACCAATTACATGCTCCTTCAAATCCCAGAGTCAAATTTTTATTTGTCTGCACTATAGCCAGATTGTAATTCCTGCTAAATAAATAAATATTAATTCCAGTATAGGAACAAACATCTAAATCAGTGAAGGTGAAAGATTAATATTTGTTCATGACTATAAAAAGTAACTAATGCTTTGGACAGAGCTGGGCCTTGTGATGGAGATGGAGGAATGTCATAGCTTCAAATGACTAGCAATTGCCCCATCTGCTTGGCGCCTTTCCTTGCTAATAATTAATTCAAAATAACAATGCAAACAATGGCTTGGATAAACAAACAATCACACAGGGAACTACTAAAACTACAACATATCCATTGCTACATTTAGCCCATTTAGTTTTCAATCAGGTGTAAATTGACCACAGACTGTCAATCATCTGATGTCTTCAGTGGAAGATAAAGGAAGAGTTTTCTCTTCTGAACAAAGACAATATTAAGTTCTTGCGCAAGCTATACTTAGGATTTAAAATGTAGAGACCTTTCTGAAACTGTACTGAAAGTTTCTTAATGTTATGCACGGCTGGAGTTTGATTTGGCTGAGGAAAAAAAGAAAGAAAAAAGTAAGAGAGAGACAGCACCCATGTTCAATCTGTGTTCTCTAGTAAGATTGCATAGATAAAATCAAAAGCTTGTACAGTATCTGAACAGTTGCACTTAAGGAATGACAGTTAAAGAATCACAAAATAAGTACTAAAAACAGCAGGAATCGTGTGGATTCTTTTGCTTCTACACGTGAAATTCAACTAGACCAGGCAACAAAGCAGCCATATTCATTTAAATCTAAAATGTCATTGCTTCCAGGGAAACAGTCTGTAATCCATTTTATATTAGATATACTATCTATCCTAATATAAAATTCTAATTCTGAGCTTCTGACTGCAGCACATTACACATTTTTTCATAGGCTCGTCTTGGTTTGCTCTATATTTTCCATGCACAGCATTTTCATCCTGAAGCACAGAGAGCCTAATCCGCAACTCCAGTAAAAGCCCTAGTTATGGTTAATTATTCATATTTCCCCATGAGCTGATTCGCTACATTAATCTCTTCCTGTGGCTGAATGGGTGTTGAGATGGAGCGAGAGAGAGATAATTGAGAGCTAAAGCAAACAGCTCAAGGACAAAGGGATGTTTTGTGGCATAGAAAATAAATCGAAACTGCCCTATGAAAGTAAAAAATAACCACAGTGAAACTTAAAGAGACAGCCCACCTGTCTCATTGATCAATAATATGGCCACTCTGCCCATTCCAATACTGTCAACAAATGAGAAAATGGCATCATTTTAGATAATAATTCAGAAGATAAGCATCACATACACAAAGAAATTGCTTCTTTATTATATTACCAGAAGTTACTTTATCATTTGCCTCATAAAGCAGAGGGGTTAGAAAAGTGATTTTAAAAGGTTTTAAGAATTTGAAGTATTGCACAAATTTTGTTTTTAGCTTCAGCATGACGTCATCTGGAGACCCACTTGTCAAAAACGCCTTTTTATTAAACAGACATTTAAAAAGCACAAATATCTACATGAATAGATTTATACTTTTATCCAATCAAACAAATCTGAAACCCTATTTTCCTATGTATTTTCCAACTAAACTGACTTTTATTTTTTGGATGACATCATCAATCCCTTCCACTTGAACTTCTCCCCTCCACACACATGGATCACTTTCAACAATCTAATCAATTGCTGATGGAAAAAAAAATATTCATGAAATACTGTAAATTGTAACAGTGAAAAACTGTACTTACTGTACAGAAGCAAAATAAGCTGTGAACATGTGAAGGAACACAATGAGAACATCAAAGTTGAAATCTAACAAAGACCTCTGTGTAGATGAAAACTTCCTGTTTTGTTCTAAAACATTAATTACACACAGGGGTTAAATTGGGATTTGATATGTGTGTGTGTGTGTGTGTGGGGGGGGGGGCTTTTTGTTACTTTGCCCATCACCATTGATCAAATAACAATCTATGAAGGTACAAAACGCATTTACTTACACATATTTGAGAATCTAGATATTTCCAGATATAGGCTAGTTAACACGTTTGGAAATATTTAGAAAAAATAAATAAAACATAAGCCTATCAGTTATACAGTGCTATCGTGGCTGCTGTGTGTCACACAGGATGCCGAGGTCACACCTCTACTCTTTTCGAAAGACATCCTGGGATTTTTAATGACCACAGAGAGTCAGAACCTAGGTTTAACGTCTCATCCGAAGGACGTGCTTTTTGACAGTATAGTGTCCCCATCACAACACTGGGGCATTAATAAAATTATATATATATATATATATATATATATATATATATATATATTTTAGTGGTGTCAAACGATTAATGGCATCCAAAATAAAAGTTTTTGCTTACGTATATGTGCGTGTACGGTGTAAATTTATTATGTATATATAAATACACAAACATACAGTATATATTTAAAAAATATTTACATGTATATATTTATATCATTTATATTATAAAGATATTTAATATAGAAATAGAACATATTTTTCTTAAATATATACATGCATTTGTGTGTATTTATATATACATAATAAATATACACAGCACACACACATATATTACATAAACAAAAACTTTTATTTTGGATGCCATATATAAAATAAAAAAATCATAAAATATGATTTATTCTGAAGCAATATTCTTATCAGTTTTCTATCATCTATGACATATAAATCTGCATGTTTTTTTATATTTAAACCAAGGGCATTTTTTAACCTTTATAGAGGGCATTTCCCCCCTAACCTCATTAATACTTCATTTTTCATTTCAAATTCTTAAATTTAATCTATAAATTAATTTATAATAATGTCATTATTGTTATCGCTACATTATCAAATTAAATAATTTACACTGAAAAAATACAATTGCATTACTTTTTACTTTTAATCACAGAACTGATTTTATTCTTGAATTACATTTTTTAAAATTTCTGTAGCATGCAATCTTTTCTATGTAATGTTTAGCAAAATCCTACTGAAGGGACTTTCTTTTTTTAATGTAACTTTTTTCCACATTGTGTAAAGTGGTCTGTATGTGACGTGTTTAAAGGAGGCTCCACACGTCACATATGATCCACTTTACACAATTCAATCAGTTGCTGATGGATAAAAGGTCCATGAAATACTCAGAAATAGAGCACTTTACAGAAGTGAAATAAGCTGCGAATTTTCATGTTGAATTGGAAACACTGACATTTTTTTTAAGGGAAGATGTGCAAACACACATCTGACCCAAATGAAAAGATTGAGACCCAAAATTGCTATTCATAAAAGCCATTCGATATTACAAGGAAATCCATAAATTATCTATTCAGGTTGACCTACAAATTGACATAATTACCATACAGCACTATACAATTCAGAAAAATCTAATTGTCAATCTTTTTTTTTCTTTTCCATAAACATTTAGTGATTGTAATTTCCTTATTACAGTGCAACCTTAACTATAAACCTAATTACAATTCAGAAAGAACAAAACATGAATACACAAAACCCACCACAGACCACAGATCAATTTTTCTGAGCGAGCCATTTTGGATACAGAGCGTATTAACATAATTGCTGTCATTTAGGAGCCATTTTCAAGCTCCTTCTATCTTGATGAGGAAAGTAAAAGGGCTCGAGCATGTCAGCTGAAGCAGATTTGATCAGACACGTTTGTCTTCACGACACTGGCTTGTAGATGATGGGGGCTGTGGGAGGTGTCAAACTGTGCCAGACTCCTGTTTTATGGTTGCTTAGACCTCTTTGATTCTCCTCTGTCACCCTGTAGCTCACCTCTGATAACAGGCCTAGCGGCTAGTACATTACATCTGGAATAACTGTTCAAAGCATAAAGGATACCTCTAGCATGATAGCAGCAGAATGATGGGCCAGTAAAGCTATTGTTGTGGAGTCAACTGCAGAAAGAACACCTTATGTGACAGGTGAACCCCATCACAATTATATCTGAGCAAGGTACTTAAGGGTGTGTGGTTAATGTATTGTAAGTAGCTTTCTAAATAGCAAACACTCAAACAATACTGAAAAAGTTCTTACATTGGTTTAGACGTGCTAGAGGTGAGAAAAACGAGACAGCTGTGGTGAAAAACATTATTATGTAGCTAACCTGTTTTTGACCCCCTTACTGTGTCACGCAAGTCAACATCAAGACTGCAGTTGCTCAGGTTTTCCTCTGTGATAAGTGATTTTACTGTAAACATTGCAAAAATACTTTTTATTAAGTAAAAAGTTGGAAATAAATATTTATGCCAACACATGAAGATTTAAGGTTAAAATAATGTTTCTTTTTAAGTTCATTACATGGTTAAGTTCAATTATGACTTATGATCTAATTTCTTGCAGACTTTATAATCTACATCAGACCTTTTATTTAAAAAAAAACAACCTCCACTTAGCTAAGAAAACAGGAGATTAAAAATGATATTACCTGCATTAAGCAAGCTATGCATTGATTGTGTGAAAAGCGAATTGTTTGAAAGATTAATTCAATACGGCAAAAGCTCTCACTGATTGTGATGTTGATTAATAATCTAATTAATCATTTTAAAATGCAAGCATATTTGTTAAATTGTGAACATTAAATATGATGAATAGAGAGGTAATGTGCTGTGACCATGAATTCAGTTCCACTTCTTGAGGATAACCTGGGGCTCATATTAATCTATTCAACTCTGAATTATTCTAAGGGTTTGTTCAAGAGTGTTGCTTTTCGATCTGAATATAACATCTCTTTGGTGACTTGTGACTTATAAAATGTTGACCAATACCATCTTGTGAAACAAAACAGCTGGTTGTATGATTAAACTGCAGGGCAACCCTGGAGGCAATCTTGCATACTAAAAGTCATTTGAGATCGCAGACATGCAAATTGAGAGTAGACATGCCCTTATTTTGCATATGTGCACATACTTTGAATATGTAAGAAAGAGGGACATCAAGAAAAAGGCACTTGTTGCCCTTTTCTCGTAGTCTGCTATAATATCTTTAGCTGTCATTTCAGCCAAAGTCATCAAATGGATTGGTTGTCATTCTCCGCCGACATCCATGTATCTGAAGTGTAATCACATTCTAGGCACACGCTACAGTTCCTCTAGAATTCCCTTATAGGATAAGCACAGATTGTTTCCATTTTCAGTACAGTGGGATTTGTCTGCATGTGCATTGTGCATGTGGTGCTTAACACTGCTCCGGCTCTACAGCAGCTGGATGGTGTTACAAGCCTGACATATAACAAACAGGCTCACCACAGGAGATGCGGGAAACAAATGCATCTTGGGAATTGATGGTAAAGTCTGCGCCATTCACCACCCCACATCCCGAAACACATGCAGCAATTTCAGCAGCCGATGTCGCATCATTACTAGAACTCATCAGCGGGGCGCTGCCTGTGAGTGAGACATAAATACATGATGAAATAAACCTGCATTCATTTTGCACACATTCGTTTTACAGTGAATATAATGGCCCGGGGTTAGAATGCGGCCACAAAGCGAACAGCACTAATTAATAACAATTAATAGCACACCAATTAACCTAACCTAATATTAGACCCAATGCTCCGAGAAAGCTTGTGAGGTTAAAAGCATTTTAGCAGCTCAACTAATTACTCCTATATAGTTTCCTTGGTGTGACACTAACCAGAGGAAGGCGTGTAGAAATAGACAAAAAAGCAAGCGGGGAGGTGGACGCTGGGAGAAGATGGGTGAGGAGGTGGCTAATTATATCAGTTTTGGCACAGAGAGTCTGGAAGGAGGATGGGCTCTACTAATTTAAACCATTATTACTTTCTCCCTCCTTGCCGCTCACCTTTCTTTTATATGCTAACCATCAACCTGCTTCTGTAAGGTTGCTCTAAGCTCATTAAACCAGCCCAGACCCTGTCACTTGCTTACGGATTATTTTATTCCCAGTGCAGTATAAGGGTGACACGATCATTGGCAGTGTGCCGACCTGCATTTCTTACCATGCTGGTGTGGAACTCGTCTCGCTCTGCCAACAAGAAAGCACCTAGAACCATTTGTTACCATCCTAACACACCCATTTTTGTCCTTTTTTTCTTGTGAGTTTCTAAGTTTTCACATTTAGAAAGGCAGACTGGCTCTGGCTGCAGTGCTCTGGAAGTGACACAATTATTTTCAATAATGAACCAGTGGCTGGAGCTATGTTTTATATCACTGCCACATACTGGCCACCCTAATTAAAACTTACGTGTACAACAGTTTTAATTAATTAGAAGTTTCCTGGTCAAAGTCATCAGGAACAGTGCACAAATTAAGATGCCTGCCCAGTGTTGTCTGTCGCTTTGTTTGAAAATAGCGAATATGAAAGAGCAGTGTGTAATTTTCACGTTGAATAGATACAGTAATTACCGCTAACCCCAGGAGTCTCAATTAAAAAACAGTATCAAACTGTATCCATCTCAGTTCGCATGCTATGTAGTCCAGCTTTCCCAAGATAGTGGTGGTCAAAGCAGGCAGACAGGCATACAGACAGACAGGCAGAATGTTAGTTTAGTTACAACTATAAACATTATAATAAAAATAATATAAAATGCTAATATATTATGCCATCTTTATAATTATCTTAATATTTACCTTACAAACCCAAACACAACTTATATTTATCAAAAAGTATATAAAAAGCTAACTTATCCAGGTCTAAATCTAAAACATGTCAACGTATAAAACCATAGAAAATATCAATAGCTTTGCCTCAAAATGCAGTACTAAATGCTATTATAAAAATTGCAAAATGTTTAAAATGCTTTCATTATATTCAGACATTCTGCAGCAAAATAAGACTTTGGAAAGAGATTGTGCATTAGAAAGATTAGATTGTGCATGAACTACAAAACAGACCTCAGCTACAAATGTTTCCTGGAACCAAAGTGCTTCCCATCAAAGTCTAGTAATTATAAAAATTGCAAAATGTTTAAAATGCTTTCATTATATTCAGACATTCTGCAGCAAAATAAGATTTTGGAAAGAGATTGTGCATTAGAAAGATTAGATTGTGCATGAACTACAAAACAGACCTCAGCTACAAATGTTTCCTGGAACCAAAGTGCTTCCCATCAAAGTCTAGTTACATTAAAAGCAGTGAAGCACCAACACTATCTGTGGTGGCAGAATCCCAAATGGGCTTAAATTAAGATATGTCTCAGTCCAGGCTACATATGCTGATGAGCTTGTAATAGCAGAAACTCTCCTGCAGAGACAGGTTTCGCAAATCTGAGGCTTTGAAGACATAGTAGCATGGCCGGCTGATCAAAGCTCCCGGTCACAGAAACTAAATTACATGGTTTTCTTCAAGGGAGACTTGTGCCAGTCTCCTGTTGCAGTTTAACAAAACAATTACAGTGTCAGTGAGCGGGAGCTTAGAGATATCAAGCAGCGCAGAGAAACAGAGAGATTGTCATTATAAAAACAAAATTCTGGCTCATGTAATGGAGTGAAATTCATCGGCTCGAAATGTGGGTCACTCAGCTGGGTCTGGAATCATCTGTGTTTATAATGATGTCACATTCAGCAAACTCTCCATATTGGTGGCTAGTATGTATAAACAAAAGTATGTATGTATAAACAAAAAGGCCTTAGGCTCCACTCTGAGACTCTTCATTGCGTCCAACTGCACATCTGGAAAACTGCTCTGAAATTAATTACATCAATATAGAAGCGTTGAACAGTGTTCTTACAAGTTTAAAACAATGGCATGCAACCCACCCTGCACCATTCTTGCTACAGACATAAATAATACCCCAAATCTTGTAGCTTATTGTAGAAAGTTGTGCTATTACTTTTCTAAGTGGATTTAGATTTTTAAGGGTCTGGTGGATGATAAAATGAGCAAAAAACTTCAATAGACTTGAGGGTTGGCTCTTTACACTTGTGCTAGTAAGTGACTAACTAACAACCACTTAAAAAGTTCCTAGAAACAATACAGCAATGCACTCACCACCATTCAGAATACCTCAGATACTACATACCAAATGGGACCCAATTGGAACACCCTAACATCATGACGATGAGTTTTTTCATGGATAAGCATCATTCAAAAGTTCAAATCTAGTTTGAAATGCCCTTTTAGAACTCTGTTTATAAAACAAAAAACAAACAAACACATTCCACTTGGAATTTTGTGACATGGAACACTGTGTTGTCCAACCATTGGGAACTGGGACCCGGGACATTTTATCACACAATTTCTTTTATCAATTACGTACCATTGCCCTGTCCCCAAAACATTTCTCCAAACAATTCAACCCTTAAGAAATGGCACCATAAGAGTGTGTTTCGAGCTAGAGCACACTGTTTAAAGTTCACAGAAATACTCAAAGCCCGTCTCTGAGCTTAAATGTCAAAGGCATGTAACAGATGGCTGAAAGACACACTTTTAAGACCTTTTCACTCCTCAGTGTGACAAACATTTAGAAATTACAACCTGCTTTCTTACTCATCACACACTGCACATTACTTCAATTATTTGAAATTCCTCAGTAATGTAGTATTAAATGTCAAGGGGCAAAACCTTTTTCAATCTCTGTAACATAAATTATTAAAAACAGAAGATGTATAACACATTCACATGCCAGAAACTCTCTTTACATGATTGATTCCTCACTAAGAGGTCAAGGTTTGGCTGGCACATTCTGTATCTACACCATATGGATATTTCTCCCCAATTAAAAATTAGTTTTGTTTTCTGGCAAGTAACATGTAAATGGAAAATATTTCAGTATATTATGATAAATGTTGTACCAGTGCCTGATATTTTTGAGGTTAGTAAAATGGTCACCAGTGAAGGGATTGGGATTGCGTGTTCTTGCGTTGCCATCAGCATCATGAAGCATGTTGTCATGATGTGCTTTTCCTGCAATTCAAGATCCATTAGTCACATGGCTTTTTGTGCTCAGATGCAGAATTGAATGCTTCTGGAAAAGAAAAGCAGATCTCAAAATGTAAATGTTACTCACCGTAGAGATGAATGGGAATGCTAAAGGTTAACTTTCGCCAGGTATTATACACCTAAGAAGGAGGTGAAAGGAAAAAAGACAACTGGAGAAAAAGCGAGAGAGCCAGAAAGATTGAGAAAATATGTTTCAGTAGAACATCTGTAGCGTGAAACACAGATGCTTGCTTCCTAAACAGTGTTAAAATCCATCCCAGGCAACCTCAAGAGAGTCACGTGACTACAAGAATAATTTATCAGAATTTGGTGTCATTACAACAGCTGCCCATTTCCTTGTAAGATGGTGCACTTCTCTAAAGGAGATTATGTCCCAGGGAGGACTGGGGTGTAAGTGAGAGGGGCAGATTTACGGCACGCTCCATCCTGCCCTTTCAGAGCCACAGCCAGAAGAAGAGAAGACAGATATTCTTGCAAATCATCTTAGGTTTCTAATCACACACCCTGACACAAGTGACACCCACAATTTAGGGACATCTGCCACACATTGAAGTTGGGGATTTTAACTTCAAACACATCACTATTTTTCACTGTTTGAGGTTTATTCTTATGGCAGAGGCCACCATACAAGACGTAATTTAGTAGGCGGAGCTCTGCATGTGGGACATGTCCATTTTTGAGGTAAAATGGGTCTCATTTACCCCCTTTTCATCTAAATCAGGGGTCTATCAGGGGTGGATATATCATTTTTTATATATATCTATATATATATATATATATATATATATATATATATATATATATATATATATATATATATATATATATATATATATATAATTTTATGTGTAGTACATATACGCAACTCTGTATTTCCACGCTGCCTGAAACATGTCTCTATATGCTTGTGCGTGCTTTGATTGTGTGCGAGAACAGCATGTGTGTGTCGAATAGAGCTCTCTTTCATTTCTTATTCTTGTGGTTTAAAATTGCTTGTACATGCGAATCACATGTGTGCCGAACAGTATAGGCTCTCGTCTGTACGTATCACAGATCAACTGCGATCCGTTTAACCCCTAATATGTGACAGATCAGAGCAATCTTTCATTTACTTATTTAACACGAAATCGTCAACTTGCTACTCCATATCAATCGCATACAACGAAAATACTGAATAATAAGAACAATCATTAACACGCAATAAATAACAGTGTCATATCTATACACATTTTTCCCAGAACGTTCTTGCGACCTGGTAGCAATTCTTCCATGGCCCGGTAGTGGGTCGCGACTCGGTGGTTGGGGACCTTTGATCTAAATAGTACTGTTTTTTGGTTATTCTTTTTCAAAGCCCATGTTACCACATAAACTGTCCATAAATAAATACTCCACATCATAGTCTTCGTTCAAAAGCCATATAAACTGAGAAAACATTTTAACAGCCAAATTTATTTACACTAATGTTTAAAAGTTTGGGTTTGGTAAGTCTACAAAGTCAACTTTTATTTGATCAAGAACACAGTAAAAACTGTCTTGTTTTTAATTTAAAATAACTTAATATTTTCATATAGTTTAATGTGTAAATTATTAATATGATGACAAAGCTGAATTTTCAGCAGCTATTATTCCAGTCTTCAGTGTCACTACATGTCACTTACAGACTACTTTTAATCTTATATGGATAAAGTGCCTGGAGCAGCTGTGCAAAACTTACATTTTTCAAAACCTTCAAACAATACTTCAAGCCAGCATTTGGAATTTGTATTTGGCTTTTCTAGTTAAAAGTTGTGGTTTGAATTAAATTAGATTTTTTTTTATTTCAAGTTATTTTAATTCTACTTTTTTATATTAAACTCTGCATCTTGTTTGCTACCTCATTTCAATTTCAGGAGTATAAATGTAATTTAACAGGCATTTTCAATTCAGTTCTAGGCGGAAGTTCACTGAATGGTTCCATTAGGATTACTAGGACTAGTTGTTGTGGAAAAAGGGCAAGAGAGTCTCAGTGTGAGTGGTATACAGAGTTGAAAGGTTGAAGGATCCCTCAGTGGGAAGCTCTCAACATGCCATGCCCCAGTTTGTGTGAAACTTGACAAAGGCCAGTCACCATGCCAGATCAGTGAGCTTTCCCATTCAACACCCAGTGAACAACACTCTGAGGTCTGAAATATGCATCTATACTTAGCCAGTGATGAGCACATGACCCTTCCTATTTTTAAAGGTTACTGGTTTAGGCAAAGCCACAAAACATTCTGTCGATATCGCAAGTGCATCTGGTAGCTTTACTGGAGCTTAAAAATATCAATCCTAATCACTTTAACCATTAGTGCACATGGATCTACCGATGGATTAATGTAGACAAATGGAGAGGCATTGACATTTACATTTCTCATTTTAACTGGATTATCTCTCTTGCTTCACTGACTCGCTGGGGCCGCCACTCCAGCTCTGTACAGTACTTTTTTTTCTTTGTTTGGCTCCCTTTTACCCCCTTTTGGTGTTGGGAACACTTTGTTGACCTTCACTGAGTATTGGAGGCCTAAAAGAACATTAGTGCCCTCTCTAGGATTCTTCTTCCCTCCTCTGGGCTTCCTTTTCCTTGTACCATCGTCCTTCTTTGACTCCCTAAATCCATTCTGCTAATAGGTTTGGGCTCAGATGTGTCGTATGCGTCGGTCCATGTGAATGAGTGACAAGTTTAGGGTGTGTCTGCCTCTTTGCATCCATACTGACGCTGGATCTATAAGGAAAACGAGCGGGAGGGAATTCTGATTTATGGATCCCTACGGTCTGACGGCTAACCCTTTCAAAGTACTCCATTAATTAGCCACTGGATCTTTGCAGGAAAGAGGCCTGGTGCTTTTCCCTTGATTACCGAGTCAATGTTGCCTTCATGATTAAAAAACAGGAGAAGAGAAAAGGGCCTCGGGCCTGTCTTATCTCCAGCAAGCCTTCATGTTCTCCAGTCCCTTTGGCATGCCGATGTGCGCTTTTGTGCGTGAAACCTGTGCGCAAACACAAAAATCAAGATTCATTGATAAGTTCAAACTTAATTATGTTGAAATTTCAGGACAAAATTAAGTATGCATGCCAAAAAAAGAAAATGTTTTACATATACTTAATATTAATACAATTTTAATAAGTAAGCGACCCTACAATATCTTATTTCAATGTAACAAAATGATTGATCAGCTTTGTCTGACATAAAACCTGTCTTTTCTGCACACATAAGTACATACCTAACTTGTACATAGTTTTAAAAATGATATATGATATTATACATAAATTGAATGGGTTATTTTAAAATGTACATAAAACGCATGCAACTTCTATGCAATAATTAGTGAATGAGACCCAGAGTCACAGCTCTTTAACTCAGCACACAAATACAGGAACATGGTTCCCTGAATTAAACATGCCACAATGTGGTGCTCGGTTCCGCCCCAGATTTTGTGTGTAGTGAGATAACACCAATGTGAAATGAAGAGAAGCGGAAGATCTGTCAACGTTTGGCAAGCACTTTCCTCAGACTCCGACTGTACCATTTGAGATGCCATGTAATTTTCCACATGAAAAGAGAGAGCAGATACAGATATTCCCTTGCCAGGTGTCTAGTTTTAGATGAGGCGTTCCTCCCCATATGTTATGTTGAAGAGTACAAAGATGGGATATTAGGTAATCCCATCCCAAAGAAGTCATCATACAACTTTAGAATGACAAGAAATCTGTGTGACAAACCCCAAAACGTTAGTGAGAATCTATCATCCAGATTGGTGGTAACACAGTGTGTATATTCAAGTTGCTGATTTGTAGCAGTCACATGGTTTTCTCTTTCCAACTCTCATTGTGACATCACATCTACACATACTGTCCGGCGGGTTTTCTGGTTAACAAGACAGCTGCGTTTGATTTATGGCTTTTGCCATTGTATTTCTGTTATCATTTACTCTCTTCAAACAGGCTTCCATGACACTCCTTCAAAAGGAGAAGGTTAGAGTCTGGCACAGCCACTACACTCACACATGCCAGTATTGTTACTCGCTGATCTCTAATTTGATCATTTTCATCAGTGCGCCATGGGACGCAAACAGATGGCTTAATGGAGGTTTCACAAACAAGCTTTCTTGAGAAGTGGACCAATTTAAAACGTCACTGTACTGAAAATGAGCAATGTTCCTCTGCCCGGCCGAACACTTCTGATGCGGCTCCTGCACAGGAAAAAAAAAAAAAGTTTAAACATTTGGGGAGCTAAAAGAATGTCAGCATTTCAGCTGGAGTCCAACCACTGTGCAATGATTTCAGTATGAAACTGAAGATTTTACAAATCATGTTCATAAATATGAAGTGCTGATTAATTCAAGATCAGGACAGTATCCTATAATAGTATGGAGGCCATTATTATTATTCTGTTTTATTTTTTTATTTTTTTGCGATCTTGACAAATCAAGATTAATAACAGCAATGTATGGAATCTCTATTGAAAGAAATTATGTATAACATTACATTTGTTATTAAATAAGATACATTATTTAATCATGTATACTACATTATTGAACTAATAAATGTGTATGTATAAATACTAATATAATATAAGAATGAGAGAATATTTTGGGCAAATACAATACCGATATAACAATACCAAAATTGTTTTTTTTCCCTCTCCTTAAAAAGAGAATATTTGGATAATTGTGCAAATATCACACACACACACACACACACAAGATGATAAAGAAAATTGAGGAAAACAAGATTAAAAGAGAAAACAAGCAGAAAATCGGATCTATTAAAATATTCATATATCAATGGTGTAACAAAGGCCCAGGGGGCCAAATTGACCCATTAATATCATACACAAAGGACAGGGAGCACTTCTTCTTAAGCAAATGAAAACCACCCACCTTAATCAAAAAGGAATCTACTGACATTTTCTTGGACCGATATCTTTTAATCTGCACCCAAAGGCAAGGGGCCATTGAGCCATATCCAGCAAATTAATGATGAACAATCTGTAGAACTGGCTGTGTGGTCGGTGGATAGGATTACGTTGGCAGCTTTGTCAAGAGCAGCTATACATCAAATTAAAGAACAGTGACGCAGCAGAAACAGCACAGAAAAATGATGATGACATGACCTGCTGAACAAAAACATGATCAGAAGTTAAAACTCAAACAGATAATATGGGTGTGGCAGAGAAAATAACATTCCTAAATTAAAGAATTGCAAAGCAACCAACATTTTCTTAACTGAAATCATATTTTCTAATTTTGCATTTTAATAATGTCACTTGATGGTCCTCAAAGTGTAGTGCTCTTCATCAGCCCTGCTACTCTTCACATTCATCAGCTTGAAAGAGGAGCACTCAAGAGTCACAATCACAACTGTAGTAAACACGTGTAAACACTTAACTACTCACATAAAACTAACTAATTTCACTGCAACATCACATAACATTAAAATCAGAGTAATCAAAAATCTACTTCAAAGCAAAATGGTATATTTTCAATTCATGAATGTCTTCTCAATTTCACAGCCTTTTTAGCTTGTGGAATCTAAAAATTTCATTGCACATGTGGAAAAAGATGACTTTTAGCCATCAAATTCAAGAAAGAACAAATTATATCCAAGAATAAAAAAAAAATAAAAAAAATAAATAGATATATATATATATATATATATATATATAAATAAAAGCTATTTGCTCTCTGACTTTAAAACTACCTCTGCAATTAAAGCAGTCTGGTAAATCAATAGGATCAGAAAAGAGGATTTGGCTCAAATCCAATCCAACTGAGAGCTATCATTACAGGATGGAGAAAGAGAGAATTGATAACTTGTCATTGTCATAATTTCTCCCAAGAATTCGTAGAAGCTGCCAACAGAGTCCCTTTTGCTTCATCAGATGGCATTATTTCTCAAATGAAATGTGGGAATGTGTGCGTAAGCCTGCAAACATTGCTCTGAGCCTGAAAACAATTGCACAAAGTCTAACCACTGTGTGGCTGACAATGCCTAATAGCATTCCAGCCAACCCTCCTATGACTGCCATCTGAATCTTGATCCATCTTTTAAAAACGTATTAAAACGCATGGCTGAAATACATCGAGCGACTTGAGAATTGCCCATAATGCTGCCACAAATAATCACTACAACTCTCTCCCCCTGTGGACAATATCCATCTATCCGTTACCAAAGCTGATGTGCATTACTGGCACATCAGCTCTCTTTCATGACCAGTTTAATAGCCTCTGTTCCCTCAGGAATGAAAGAGGCAATAAGCTCATGCCGATACTCACATTCTGCCCATTATGTTTTGATTGCATTAGCAATTGAAATAGAAATAAAACTCAAAAAATATATAAGTTGATTGCTTAACACTAGAAAAAGATGGTGACAGCAAATGCCAAGTTTCAAGTGCACATGCACGTGAGTGTCATAGGAAGTTTTTCTTGATATTATTTATTTTCCTGAATTCTTTCAGACTACCAGATTTCTGCAGGAGGAATAAGAGGAGGATAATGCAGACACATCCTTGGAGACAGGTACAGGATGTCATTCGCTGTCTAACAGCTTTGAAACGTCTCCACACATTATGTCTGGTAAAATTTTCACTAAAATAGCAAATGCATGCATGCAGTTCATGGAGTTTTACATCAACTCTTTTCACCGGTAATCAAAGCCAATTATAATTATGTCAATATTGAAACAGCATCTGATTGATGATCAAGCAGCAGGTAACAATTGCAACATTGTGCATAACATCACATCTCATTAATGCCTTGAAGTCTGTTCATGCCTTCGGGTACTTGAGTCATTGGGGAAGTAGAACAAGGCATCCGTCCCATGATAGAGCACTTAAATTGGGCCATTCTTTGAGCACTGAGGAAGCGTCTTAATGCCCAGTCGCTCCTTCCTTTACTCTTTCCTCTTAGGGAGCAAAGATCCAAAATGTGTTCAAGTGTGGCGAATAAGACAGTAGTAGACAGAGATTTCCTTAGAGAGTTCCTAAGTATCTGGGGAGGACAGCCAAAAAAAATAAGTCTCCAAGAGAGACTGAAACCAGCTTAATTTAATGCGTGGCTACATAGATGCTAAACATTTATGCTAAGGCTTGTATTTAATCTAACAAGCACCTAAGGTTTAGATTTCAAAACCAAAGATAATCCAGAAAACAACAAGTGTAGCATTTATGAGCTAATTAGACACATCAAGCAACAACATAATTCTACAGCATACAGCTACAAAAAGATGGAGCTTTTGTTGTTTGAGATGAAACCAGGATGAATGAAATGATATGTTTTTCACTGAAAACTCACATTTAGTACAACAAGAAGTTTGAGAGTCTGGAAACATTTTTGATAATATCAAACTCTTCAGATGAGTCTTTGTCAGTGGTGGAAAGAGTACTGAAAAAATATACTCAAGTAAAAGTACCATTACCTTCCAAAAAATGAAGTGAGAGTAGAGTAAAAGTACTTGTCCAAAAAACTACTCGAGTAAGAGTAAAAGAGTAGCCTATTTAAAAGTACTCCTGAGTATTGAGTAGTGAGTACTGAGCTGTGGATTCTACCCCTCATAATAAACGCTGTACACTGCAATTTATCCATTTGAAAAACGTTGTACATTCTGTAATTCACATGATCTTATTTGTCATAAAGAATGAAGAATATCTATCATCCAGCAGTTTTAATTTTAATGGCCAACTCTTTAAAATACATCAAAACAGCACAGAAACAGTATTCAGTTGAAGAAAAGATGAAAGTTATTCTCAGTGCAATTATCCCCATTTAAATCATAAAGTTTGAAAAAATAGATTTAAAATCATGTGTAAGGCCACTGAGACAGCATGCTGTTGTTGCACATAAAATATTAATGCTTAGAACAGTGCAAATACAAAAACCATGAGAAACTCATAGTTCAGCATCACACACATGATATGGGTTAAAATGAGAGCCCATTTCTCTCCAAAACGGTGCCAGTTTTAGCGTTTTGCAATAAAGAAATAA
>NW_015505534.1:477076-563753 GCF_001515645.1 Sinocyclocheilus grahami | reverse complement strand
AATGCATTAAATAGCGAGGAATTTCTGGGGAAACTTTTTCAAAGGAAAACACACACAGACACACACACGTCTCTTTGCTAAGCCGCGGCGGTCTCGGTGAATCAGCAGCATCCACAACTGAACGGAACAAAAAAGTGTTAAACTTGAAAATTGTCTATGCGCGAGTGCACTTGCTAAATGAAGGCGGATTGTATAAAACGGATTTAAAAAAAAGTGTATTAACGAGCTGCAGTTTTATTATGTCATGCGCTGGCACAGATGCAGTATATTAACGCCACGGGTCATCAATAAGGTGCAGATTTGGTCCTCAATTTGTGTTTCCAACACACTTTTTCACAGCGCGCATCACGCGCTCAAACTCATCAAACGTCAACAAGTTCAACCAGCAACAACAACTTATCCAAGTGACTGCTGCAGAATGAGGCAGCGCAGATCGCGCGTCTCTTTAGTGAGTGGGAATTTACTGAATGTGGCACTTGCAGGAGTTAACACTGTACGCAATATCCGCAACCTCACACCAAATTTCAGGCCGTGTAGATAGGCAAGCATATATACAAATCATTTAGTAAGCAGAAATCCGAAATTTACCATAACATATTAAGTTAGAGGAAGATGCGACTGAATAGATGCTTGAAGAATGCACTTCCAGCAGCCATGATAAACAGTTGGCGGTTAAAGTTTTCTATGCACAATTTGATTTGACGAAAGTCATGAGACCTATTACTCTCTATCCAATCACGTTGATGGATAAAAATGTAATTAAAATAAGCATGTAACGACCACAAACGGAGGAAAATAGCAGAGTAAAAGTACCGATACATCACTTAAAATGTACTCAAGTAAAAGTACAACATTTTTAAACTACTCAAAAAAGTACAATTACTGATAAAAACTACTTAATTACTGTAACGTGAGTATTTGTAATTCGTTACTTCACACCCCTGGTCTTTGTCCATGTGTGTTGGAGAGTAATTTACTGTTAGCTGGTCTTTTTATAGAGGGTGCTGATCCATCTAAGCCTGGTTTAAAAAGGTCACAAGTGGCTACACATGCTTCATCCACAAAGCCAAATGTAATTTCCTTTGGGGAGATGGACAGGTTTAGAATGCAGTGAACAATGGAGCTGGTTTGTGGGACGTTGGGCGCTGAGATATGGTGGGCAGCACATCCCTCAAAGCTGCTCAGTAAAAAGCATTAAACAATGGTCAGTCCCAGAGTCCCAATGCACCTCAAAGCTGACGCTTTTTGAAGAAAGAAAAGCAGACCAATTTCTCTGTCTACTGTAGTCCATGCTGTCCAATGTGCCAAACTTTAAAAATGAGAAACAACCAAAAGTGGCTGAGCTGATGCCAAAATCTCTTTAGAAAAAAACCCCATCCCTAACAGAAACCAAAAGATACATCAGCTTCCCTATGTTACGAAAATAAAGAAAACAATTTTTGATCGTGGCAGCGCCTGAAGTTGAGCTAAATGCAGTCTCATGGGGGAGATGCATGATTTCGAGATGCCGAACATGCCTCATCACATGCCCTAACAAAATGACTCTCTCTGAGTGAAATTATACCGTATCTTCCCCTGTTATCCGCTCCATAGAGTAAGACGTATTCATGCTTGTGCAGAGGCAAGAAAGACGAGAACTGATGAGGCCATTATTCTCCCTGATAAAGGGTGGGTGTTTGCCACAGGACAAACACAATGGCACACACTGCAGGTAAATTACACTCCTCGACGCATTGTAATCATGTTGCAATCACGTCTTGTCTCAAAAACTGCGGCTCGCTTGAGAGATCACTTTGCCCCCATGATCAACTGGTTTATTTCAGTTTTTCATTTTATAAGCAGGTTTGGTGTCTTTTAACACCAGATCATTTGTAAAAAGTGGCCGGCGAGAGTGGACTGTTATCCAAGTCTGAGATCTTCATCAGACTGTGTAAAAACACAGGACGGCTGCAAAAATCACCATACGCTCTGAGGTTAAAATGTCAAGGGTTCACCTACACGACCTCAGCAATGTCTTTCTTACATCAATTTTACTCAACATACAAAACCTTAGCAAGCTAAGCTCGTAAAAAATGCAATAGTCCTGTCCTGGGAAATAAAACAAGAGCATTTGTATTTTACAAAGGTTTTGTGCCTTCAGTGTCATTCTCAGTGGAGCTCGAACTGATCACCTCTGTGCAGGAATGATCTCTCTCCTTACATTCTTAGAAAACACTTTTTATAAAGAAATTATTGTTTTTATTGTATTTGTAATCAAATAAATGGAGACTTCTACCAACCCCAAACTTCTGAACGGTAGTGTATAGTGAAACCATATTGGTTATAAGTAATTTACTCTATTTTTACATTTATATTTCCTTTGCACTTAGATCATTTTTTGGCACAAAAATAAACTCCCCCCCTTGCATTTTAAATTACTCTAAAATCACTAGGACAGCACTTTACAATAAGATTCCATTTGTTAACATTAACTACATTGGTTAACATGAAAATAAATGAACAATGCTTCTATAGAATATATTCATCTAATACATTTTTTTAAATAAAAAGTTGTATGTTAATTTTATGAACACAAACAAAATGATTACCAAACATCAACAAAGATTAAACACAGCTGTTAAAAATGTTGCTGCTTGTCACTGTTAAAAAATGCTTTAACTAATGTTAACAAATGAGATCTTATTGTAAAAAGTGTTAGCAATAATAATTTAATAACACTGTTAAAAGCAATCTTTATTACATCTCAAAATTAATATCCATGTCTTCATACTGTAAATTATAAAGTCATAATGTCTAAATTCGCTCTGGGAACAACTGATTGTTTTAATTTCTTATTTATTTAGAAAAATTTGATTGTAATATGACATTTATCAGTTATCAGCCAACATAAAATCAACTGTCAGCTTATCAATATTGGCCTAAAGAGTAATATTGGTGCATCCTTAATAAAAACCTACTCTAAAAAGCAAAAAACTTGGGACTTGACTTTAAACTTGTCCTTGAAAGACTTAAAACTTGACTTGGACTCAACTCAAAGACTTGAGACCTGATTTTACATCACCCTGCAGCCCCATGGCTGCAAGAAAGCCATGACACAACAAGCCCACAGTAAGTATGCCATTTGGAACAGGGCCTCCCTTTTTACATACACTGTACTGAAAACTCCAAAGTGGAAGACATGTAAGAAATGGAGAGTGATATTACTTTTTAAAAGTCCTTCTCAGTCAGCTTTATTTCAGAGAATTTACAAAGCCTATGAAATCTCATGGGTCACCTTCTCCAGTGAGCATCCGCCTGTAGGGATGTGAAAGAAGGCGCAACCAAGTTTGAGGCACACGTTCACTCTCTCCGAGTTCAATCAGTCTGAACATGCAGCGCTGAAGAGAGCGAAATCAGAGCACAGCAGCTCAAGCTCAAGAATGTGATCGAACCCTGTTAAATGCTCTTTTCTCTCATTACACAAGAAACACAAAGAATACAAGATTGAAAACATCCTCTCAGGACTCTGTGGGAAGTTAATGACAGAAACAAAGAAATCAAAAGAAAAGCAAGTAGATATGCCACCTCGCTGTGATTCTGCATACCCTGTGGAGGCAAACACTTGTTCGTATTCATAAGAGGATAATTAGACAGGTGCAAACTGAAGCTGATTTGTTTTGATTGGGATTTTTCACAGGGCGACCAGACGGCTTGTTCCACAGGTGTTCACAGATTCTCCCCTCTCAAGTTACATGGTCCTCTACCGCAAGGTCATAAGTTAAAATGACATTTAGCAGCACATTGGGGAGGAGAATTTATGAGTATGGCGTTTGGAGGGGGGCATTTGATCGAGTCCTCAATCTAGTGAGGTGGGCAGTGCCAGCAGCCATCATTAACCTTCACTATAGCAGACATCCATGTTTAAAGGGACAGTTCACCCAAAAACTAAAAAGCTGCCATCATTTACTCAATTGAATACAATGGCAGTGCAACATAAATGATTTTAAATCTTAATAAAGCACCCAAAAGTGTAAGCAAAAATCCATTTCCTAAGTGTCCCGATTGGTTTTAGAGAAAAAAACAACAATCTGATATTCAAAGCATTTTACAGAAAAATATAGACAGTTGCCATTGCTCGCCTTCATTAAATTCGATTAATTTTGTGTTTTACAGAGGGAAAAAAAATCATTCAGACTTGGAAAGACACGAGGGTAAATGATGGCTGAATTTTCCTTTTTGTTCCTTTGATAGATGTGAGGTACACTCAAAACAATATTTAGACCTAAGATTTATATATTTTAATTGCATATAAAACTCCCATCAATTTGGATTCCACAGTTTTAACATAAACTAAAAAAACTTAATGTGGTGCATATTTGTTAGTCATAAATAAAAAAAGGTAAGAAACAGTTAAGATTTCTGTAACAGAACTAATAAGCTAAATGTGTTTTAAACATAACCATGTTTATAAATTAAATTTGTTTCAATCTCAAATATCTTAATTTAATACTGCTTGTTCTACATCTAGCCATATTTTAACCATGTTCACTTCATACATTTTAGTTTTCCCCACAATGAACAGGTTTATGCTAATTCTATGCAATTTGAAGAAAAAAAAACATTTGAAAAGATAAATAGAAAAAAATGTAAATGGATGCAAATAATAATAATGATAAACTATGCTATGATTTATCGAGTACAGAAATCTTACCTGTCTTATTTATGTTTGACTGACAAATATGCATCACATTAAACTGATTAGATTATGTTAAAAGTGAATAAACTGATGTAATTTTTATATGCAATTCAAATGCATAAATCTTAAATGTAAGCCTAAATATTTTTGAGTGTAGCTCAGCTAACTGGGCAAGTCTGTTGAGTCCTTGAGCTGTACAAGATGACTTATATACAAGTCCATAATTCCTCAACAAAATCTCCCTCCTCAAGATTAGCATTGGACAAATTTTGCTTTCCGGACATGGACTAGCTGCAGACTAATAGCACTTCTATAAACAAGACAGGAGAGAGGGGGATACAGAAGGAAATATAGCACTTAGAGGAGAGCTACTTCATCCAGCTGTTTCATCCAACAATGTTTCAGGAGTTTAAAAAAAATGAGCGGAAAGTCTCAGCGCCAGGAATGGATTTACAAGGATTTATGAAGCCTCCCCCACTTGAATCAACCCTTTGTGAGGTGAAGGACCTTGGGGACACACTTACTTAAACACAATGCCATGTCTCTGCATGTGTGAGAATCAAGGCTTCATTTCTAATTTTATAAATACTCTCCAATTGATGCATCAAACCAAACTCATTGATATAACATGAGGCAGAGGTATAATGCATCCGAATAAAGCAGTTAAACATTCTCAAGATTCCTGCTCGTCAAGCCCCTTGATCCCACAGACTATTTGACTTGCAAATGTCCACTGAAACATTTCAGTCAATGGCTTTGATAAAATACTCCCTTTATTCTCCCTCAACCCCACAAACCACTGTCTCGACACCACAAAAGACAAGCTGGCTTGACTTAGTAGGTAGCAAGGAGCCCTTAAAATGGCCTCAAGAAAGACTGGTAGAGAAATTGAGATGGTACTGAAAGCAGAGAAGAGAGAACGCTACAGAATCAAACCAGTGAACAGCATCTCAAGAGATATTATTAACAGCTACAATGCATCTCAGGATTTCAAAAACCCACTATAATGTAGAAAGACAGGGATAGGCATAGTCATATTTAATAATCGAGCACTCAACGAGCAACATGCATTTTTGCCAGCAATGCTGAATCTTAACGTGCCACATACTACTACTACTACAACTAAGTAGTAGCCTAGTAGTAGTAATAAACTGGCAAACAATACAGTGGAGATGTCAACCTTTAGAAACGGAACAGTGAGAGCATGGCAGCCACCAGTGCTTACCTGTGCACGTCTTTGGCATGCTGCGTTCTGCTAATGTGCGCAAGAACTAGGCTACACCTGTTGCGATTTAGAAGCACAACTCCATTCATAATGATGTTTTGTTTATGAACGATTTGAATTACTTTGTCTGCATTCAACCAAACATTCTTAATCAAATTTTGTTCATAAATTTTCACTGAAGACAGGAAATACTAAAACAAAAGTCTGTATTCATGCAACAAAACTAAATGAAATTGTAACCTTATACTGGAAGGTGGTGATATCATCTCACAAATCTCACATCTGCTGGATAAATCAGCAGACAGCCCAGCTAGAGTGATCACATGGTATCGCCACAGGAGAGATAACACAACCCATTTCCTGAGGCTGTGTGGGATAGAATTGATACTTGAAGGACAAGTGTGAGACTTAAGACAGTCTGCAACACTTTAATCAGGACACCTTGAATATGGTAAACAGTAGAAGTGATGAAGACTAACAGTAGCGCTGGATTAAAGGAAAGCTCAGCTGAAAAAAAATAAGGATTTGGTCAGTCGACCTTCAAACTGCTTATACTAATTGTCCATTTTATTCTTTCTAATGCTATGCATTTAATTTGGGTTGACAAATGAAGCAGACGTAGAAATTGCCATCTCTGTGCATCACATATCCCTCCTATCACATTTTGTAGGAAGGCATATAGCGAGAGAAAACATCTCAATTACCACATTAAAGTCACAAAAGTATACAAACTCCTACATAACATAAAATGATGCCTTTGAGGGTTTGGGTTTTCATGTATATTCTTTTCCGCTCAGAAAATTTCTCTGCACTTCCAAAAAAGCCTCTCTATTTCGTAATATTCAGGATATATCACAGCTGGTTGAGATTTTTTCCCCCTTGTGGGAAATTCAGCAAAGCTGTTAAAGGACTTCAGGCCACAACTTTGAAAAGCGCAACAACCCACTGCTGAATAACCACATCAAGAGAATCAAAAGCTCACACATGCTTCTGGATTTTTAATTTTACATACTCAATTAGGTCCAGCGTGGATTTCCAACATGTCGCCGCACGACTCCTTTCATTCTAGCAGCCCAGCAAAGGATGTTGTTATAAACGGTGATATGTAAATCTAGTCTTGCATATTTAGTTCACCCCAAAATGGGCCAGTAGTATTTGCCCACTGTCACTTAAAGGGGTAGTTCACCCAAAAATGAAAATTCTGTCATTAATTACTCACCCTCATGTCATTTCAAACCCGTAAGACCTTCGTTCATCTTCGGAACACAAATTAAGATATTTTTGATGGAATCTGAGAGCTGTCTAACCCTGCATAGACAGCAACGCAACTGAAATGTTCCCAAGTCCAGAAACGTAGCAAGGAGATCTGTAAAATAATCCATGTGACATCAGTGGTTCAACCACAATTATACGAAGCTACGAGAATACTTTTTGTGCGAAAAAAAAAGACTTTATTCAACAATTCGTCTCCTCAGCATCACCCTGGTGCCATTTTGGAGAATATCCGCTGGACGTAAACAGCGTATGCTGTTCTGTGTCAGCTGCGTCACATGGATACGCTATACACGGATATGTTTCCGTTCAGATCAAATCATAGTAGGAAACAGATCCGGCGTGATGCAGCTGACACAGAACAGCATATGTTATTTACATCCAGCTGATACTCTCCAAAATGACGCTACAGGGTGATGCGGAGGAGACAAATTGTTGAATAACACAAACTTTATATTGTCGTAATCTTGTGTTTATTGTCTTCACGTTTCATCAGTCCAAATGTTTTTTTTTGTTTTGTTTTTTACTCAGTTTAGCTACAGCAGAGATTGCTTTGGCTATGATAGCTGGATACCTTTATCCATTTTAGAGATTTCCTGGAAGTGAATACGCGTACATATTAGGTAAGTTTGACTTGAAGCAGTGCTGCACAGACTGATTGTTGCATGACAGTACAGTGAGTGCGATTCTAAAGTATGGGAGACATCTGCTCTCTATAACTCTCACGGTATTTTGATGTCATAACACCGATCGGTCTGCGCAATGCAAACAAAGCCCAAACTTGGATATTTTAGGCAATAGAGAAATCCTGGCCAGGACGTGTCCGGGAAAATGGGCACATATGGTCACCCTATAGCAAAGGGAAATAAAACTTAAGAACAGGCCATGAAACATCATTCTCAACCCAACCTAAGTTCATTTGACTTTAGATAGTAAATTTTGCATGTACTTTCCTTTGAATTTGCAAAAAAGTCACCAAAAGATCAATTGATAAATCAACAAACCTTTTCCCTTGCAGGAGGCTGTTCCTTTCAGCATTTCACTGGACCAGACTGAAGCCAGTAGTTCTCAAATCTTATAAAGTTAGCAAAACACCTGGGGTCTCATTTATAAAACTCAACGTAGATTTCATCCTAAAAGTGTACATAGGCACAAAAGCTAGATTTTGCGTACACTCAAACGTTTTCAGATTTATAAAACCATGCGTACGCCAGAACCTGCAATCCCAGTCAGGGGAAGATTGTGCGTACGTGCATCTCCACCCCGACTCCTCCCTGAAATCAAAAAAAAAAGACTTTATTCAACAATTCGTCTCCTCAGCATCACCCTGGTGCCATTTTGGAGAATATCCGCTGGACGTAAACAGCGTATGCTGTTCTGTGTCAGCTGCGTCACATGGATACGCTATACACGGATATGTTTCCGTTCAGATCAAATCATAGTAGGAAACAGATCCGGCGTGATGCAGCTGACACAGAACAGCATATGTTATTTACATCCAGCTGATACTCTCCAAAATGACGCTACAGGGTGATGCGGAGGAGACAAATTGTTGAATAACACAAACTTTATATTGTCGTAATCTTGTGTTTATTGTCTTCACGTTTCATCAGTCCAAATGTTTTTTTTTGTTTTGTTTTTTACTCAGTTTAGCTACAGCAGAGATTGCTTTGGCTATGATAGCTGGATACCTTTATCCATTTTAGAGATTTCCTGGAAGTGAATACGCGTACATATTAGGTAAGTTTGACTTGAAGCAGTGCTGCACAGACTGATTGTTGCATGACAGTACAGTGAGTGCGATTCTAAAGTATGGGAGACATCTGCTCTCTATAACTCTCACGGTATTTTGATGTCATAACACCGATCAGTCTGCGCAATGCAAACAAAGCCCAAACTTGGATATTTTAGGCAATAGAGAAATCCTGGCCAGGACGTGTCCGGGAAAATGGGCACCCTATAGCAAAGGGAAATAAAACTTAAGAACAGGCCATGAAACATCATTCTCAACCCAACCTAAGTTCATTTGACTTTAGATAGTAAATTTTGCATGTACTTTCCTTTGAATTTGCAAAAAAGTCACCAAAAGATCAATTGATAAATCAACAAACCTTTTCCCTTGCAGGAGGCTGTTCCTTTCAGCATTTCACTGGACCAGACTGAAGCCAGTAGTTCCCAAATCTTATAAAGTTAGCAAAACACCTGGGGTCTCATTTATAAAACTCAACGTAGATTTCATCCTAAAAGTGTACATAGGCACAAAAGCTAGATTTTGCGTACACTCAAACGTTTTCAGATTTATAAAACCATGCGTACGCCAGAACCTGCAATCCCAGTCAGGGGAAGATTGTGCGTACGTGCATCTCCACCCCGACTCCTCCCTGAAATCACCATATAATGGAGCTTACAACGCCTAGTTTTACTATGTATAACCTCATCTGCATATAATTTCCATGCATATTCCCATCCATGTGACACCATGTTTAATTCCGTCAAAGGAAAGGAAATATGAAATATAAATGGGATTTGTGCCATACACAATTTTTATTGCTAAAAATCATCCAGTATCCTTGTTATGTTTTAGCATAAGTATATCAAAATCCATAAAAACAAAACTGTTTAAAATAGTCAAATTTTTTAGAATAGAGTTGATCTCATTCTTTTCCACTGGCCAAATAGTATTTCAGTTGTTTAAAAAAATTCAAATCAAATTTAATTTATGCAGCTATTTAATTATTAAATAAAATAAAAAATTTTAGCCTATATTTATTGCAGTGTAAATAGAATTGACAAACTAGGGAGCTTACAACGCCTAGTTTTACTATGTATAACCTCATCTGCATATAATTTCCATGCATATTCCCATCCATGTGACACCATGTTTAATTCCGTCAAAGGAAAGGAAATATGAAATATAAATGGGATTTGTGCCATACACAATTTTTATTGCTAAAAATCATCCAGTATCCTTGTTATGTTTTAGCATAAGTATATCAAAATCCATAAAAACAAAACTGTTTAAAATAGTCAAATTTTTTAGAATAGAGTTGATCTCATTCTTTTCCACTGGCCAAATAGTATTTCAGTTGTTTAAAAAAATTCAAATCAAATTTAATTTATGCAGCTATTTAATTATTCTAGTCTATTTAATTATTTTTTAGCTATTTTTAGCCTATATTTATTGCAGTGTAAATAGAATTGACAAACTAGCCTATTTTAAAAGGAAACATGCAAATTACCATTTTCTTCAAGTTGTATTCTTCAAATACAGTGGTATTCTTCAAAAAAGTTGTGGAGATGCCTTCACATGGCATCAACACATGCAGCTGTGGTTGTACAGTATGCTATCATTGGAGCCATTCAAACCGGACAATGGACCGTTCGATCACTGACTCCAGCAGTGTCTGCCATCGAAGTAAGTGCACATCATTGATCATTGATCTCACTAAAAACATTTTCTCACAACTTGAGATCTGCAGTTTAGTTTAAAGATGAATTAGTGTGCACCTATAGCACTCCTCGCTGTCATTAAAACATAGCATGGCAAAGGAAAAGTGATCAAGCTCATCCACTAAATATGTCTAAATTCATATAATTTTTGTTTAACTTCTGCGTACTGACTTTGTAATTTCAGTGCTTATCTCTATTAATGAGAGTGAAATATTTAATGTAAATGTGTATATCGAAATGAAAACAAGAGTTTAAAATCGTTGTTTACTTCATTACTTTTCTCACTCCAGGAAAAAAAGAGTGCGTACGCATGGTCTAGTGTCCGTATGGAGCGTACATATTTATATAAGTTTTTTTTTATAAATACCGATATGTGCGTGGAAAATTGCGTATGCAATTTCTATGCCCATTTTGTGCGTACGCAATGTTTATAAATGAGACCCCTGGCCTCCTCATTCTGCCCTGTAAGTGACTTCTTGGTACCACACAGCCATTCTATTTGTCATACACAAAAACTCAAGACAGTGTGAGTGGGCGAAACCTTGAATGCAGCCCTTCGGAATCAAATCGATGTTATGAGGTGCATTTAATTGCATATAAATCCAGTTATTGGAGGGAATATTGCGGCTATTACAAGCCTGGAATGAGTGAAGCCTTGGCCAAAAATGAGCTATGTGTTTACTCGCTTTGGCTGAGCAGATTGCTGGTGTGTAATGATGAACACAGACTCTCGGGCGAGAAAGAAAAAAAAGATTTCCCAGCCTGCAAGTAGCCTCATTCACGACCCATCTTCTGTGTACCGGCTCTGACAACAGGTCAGTGTCGATGCCAAAAACAGCCCTCCAGAGATGGTACCTTCGTTTTCAATCCAGCTAATTTCGGTTCCATTTAATGATTATAATTAATTAATTGCCTATAAAGACCTGGCGTGAAAATTGCCCTTAACAACCGTGTCGCAATGAAATATTGTACTCCAGCAAACAGCGACAAACTAAACTGCAACTCTAGCAAAGCCTTTTATTTCCAAGACTCAGTGTGTAGTGAATTTGATAAAAGGATACAAATAATAAACAGAATAATGGAAATCTAGAAGGGAAGAAGGCCATCAGGAATAGACATTCAGGTCTGTTTCAAAGTGAATGGCTCACTTAACACAGGCTCAGTTCACAACAAAGCCTTTGTAAAGCATGAATTTCATTTTAGAAACACTTGGCTTTTTCAAGCCTATTGAAATGAAGACACATTATATACTACTACTGCTACTAATAATTAAATACATATTTATAAGAAATAGACAAAATATTAATAAATAACAATTATTGATTTTTTTTGCTACATAGTAATTTAATAATAATTAAAATATTATTTTAATATATTTTTTCAATGTAATTTGTTTCGTTACTGACCAAAAATACATGAAAGCAAAGAAAAAGTAATTAATTTGACAAATTAAATAAAATAAAATTTAACCCATAAGATCCAAACAACTGTGCAACGAGAATTGTTACAATTCAAACATAAGAGTAATACAAATGCAGGGTCTACTATTAAGTCTAGTTCAAAGCTGCCCTTTTCAAAAGCACGTAGCATTATGATTATTGCGATTGGTGCAATTATGGAACATTTAAGCATCAATTTACAAATGATACATTTTTTTTGATATAATGCAAATCAAAAATGACTTGAGTAAATGAAGTGCCTTGATTAAATTGTGCAGGTTTAGCTGAACATACAGGACAGAGTGAACAATGAAAACGATGATCAAAAAAAGCATGCCAGATGGACATTTTAAAATTTATTTTTTGGCAAAAAACACTTCCTCTGTGCCTTTCCAGGAAAACCCCACTTGAATTGGACTTTGCATAATCTGAACATGTTAAGTTCGCCATGTCAAGAGAGTTTGTAGTGAGTGTAAATATGGGTTTGGATGAGACCGACCTGCTCCAGGGATCTCTAACCAGTCCATTTTGCTCTCTTGTAGGACCAAATGAGACTCCCCGCATTGCTTCTGCTGGCAGAACTGCAACAAGATTAAAGGCTAATTTAAAATGGACCATGATTCCCACCGTTCGCTCTCTCCCTCTTGAGAACCCCACTCATATGGACTCTTCAGCAGAACATGGGGCCTAATTATCATGCAGAGTGCATGCTGGGATGCAGTACATGCGCCGACGGTCGAAGGGCCAGAGCTCGCAGGTGCAGGAAATGAAAAACAGACGGAGCAAAAGGCGAAGATGACGAGATTTCACTTGCGGAAAGTAAGGCAACCACACTCATGTTCCATAATTCAAACTTTATTGATGGTTTTCCAAAATAGCTCCAAAATTAGGCCTGTACAAACTTAGAAATCAAAAACTGAAGGCCACATATTCAAAGAAAAAAAAAACAACCGAGAAAGCTGACAACTTCATGTTGAAAAGAGCTCAGAGACAGAGAGGAAAAAAGGAGCCAGGAGAGAAATAAACAGCCTTATCCTTCACAGAAGGATATAACGGTGTCCTTCTGGCAGACACAACATTACAAAGGAAAGAACGTTCTCAGTTGCATCCAAGGAATTACGCCTTTAATACTCTCTACATGTTGCTTTACAGCAAAAACACACAGCAGGACTGAGGCTCCACCATCTGCTGCTGGTTTCGTTCTTTCTTCACCTGCTTGGGTTCCACCTGCACCTTCGAAATAAAGCAGACCTCCATGCCTAATACTAATCTGGAGGCGAAATACAAACATCTAACGCCAGATCCAAACAGGCATTCATAAAGGGATAAAAGCATCCAGCATTGTGCAGCTTGTCAGGCGAACAGCGGTCCAGTAGTTAGCCAGAAGTCTGTTGCTACCTTGCGAGATGTAGCTGGAGACTGATCCTGTCTGGATGTGGTGGAACTCTCTCAGGAGGCATTCGGCTGAAGGCCTTTGGAGGCAGCAAGCATTGCTCGCACTTTCGCCATGAGGTCCTACAAGCAAGAAGAAATGGAGAAAAAGTTACAGTATTCGTAGGGGAGCAGAGCTGGGAGAGTTTGTGAGAGAAACTAATCATAGTATAAACACAAAACAAGAAAACCAAAACACAAATCCATATGCTTGCAGACAACTTTCGCAATTTGAAATTCAGATTGGCTTCTGGCTTTGTATGCATGAGAATCCAACGTGCTAAATATGCATACGGATGTCTAGTGGCATCCTATAGAAGAGAAGGCCATCGGCAAATAGCTGGATTCCTGCTCTTCAAATGCCTCCCCTCATTCTATGTGGCTCAGGTTACCTTACCCAAGGCCAGTTGCATGCTAAGAGCCCATAGGGAGAGTGTGACACCAGAGATCTAACAGCTTGGCACTTGAATAAACATTTGCTCAATGAATATGCACTTAATTGGTCTCACTGATTTCATAGAAATGGAATTTCCATCAAGGAATCTCCACAAAAAAATAAAAAAATATTATTGAAATATTGTGGGTTCAGTAGAAGTTAAGCTCTATAATGTTGATTACATAAAAACAATATTCCAATAATATATCATATTACTTTAAAATACTAATAAAATACATTTCGGCCTGTTTCCCTTATAATGATGCCTTTCTGTGCCACCAGCATAAAATCACTTCAAGGTTCTTTACTGCTTTCAAATTTGAAAGCAGCTCAACTTGGCATTACATATCAAATCAGTAAAATAATCTTTCGAAACAGGTGGCTGAATTGCACGGTTGTCATAGGAGCAAGGTTTGTTCATTGACGTTTGCAGAATTAAAGTCACCGCTGCCTTCCACCCCCTCGTCCAGTCGAAGGAAAGTTATTAACCCTGAATTTCCAATAAAACCCCTGCAGAATTAATCATTAAACAAACAAGTGGTCAAGAAAAGCACAAACAACACAGGCAAGGACCAACGTGCCTCTAGAGAGAAGGGTCTGCTGTTGTACTTCATAGGGTGAAATCATCATGAAAGTCGTTCTGGGGAAGTGAAACCACAAAATTACATGGATGGCATTAAATAGTGTACAGAGACTGACTAAAACTGACTAAATCAGGGTCTGGGTTGGGGAATCTTGCACATCACCACCCACCAGGTTTGTGTGCCATCCAGAATAAACCTAAAAATGCACTTCAAATTCCACATCAACTTTCTGTATTGTGTGACTAATTCAATTAAAATTCCCACACTACTCGAACACATATACATTGCTAAAAGACGAAGAACCAATGAGAATATCTCTCTAATCATAGTGTTGGTCCAGTACATTAGAGTGACAGCCCTAAGCTGGGATAAAGGGCTCTCTCGTTATGTCTCATTATGAGACGACTGCTGGCTATAGTCTGAGGACATCTGAAAATGTGGCCGCCTAACTCTACTCTTGCTCGATGGAAACCTAAGAGTTGCTTTCTGACATCAAATGACCAAAAAAATAGCTAGTTGTAATTGGGACTGAGGACTGCTTTTTGCAGTCGGCTGCTTCCTCTGTAGCTATTTGGATCCAGACCTCAAACCAATCTAACAGATAACCCACATTTGTACCTATATTTTCAGAGTTCAGAGGATCACCCCACTTTCAGTACAAGGAGAAGGTACTTCAATCACAGGCCCAGGCCATTTAAAAGCAATTTTGAAATCTCACATCCAATATCACTCTGAACTCACCCCACGTTTTTAAAAAAACGTTCTGACTCTGTCATTTAGTCGTCTTCTTCATGGCCCTTTAGTCCTGTCTGTTTTAGGCCAGCTTCAGAATGGTGTCCCAGGTGTGGTTTAGGGTCTTCAATTCTGCTTCCACTGTTCAGTGACAGGTGCTTTTTGGTCTTTCTCCCTTTCGTTTTCCCTCTGGTGTCCACAAAATATGGAGCCAGATCAGCGTCAAAAATAATACATTTACAAAACAAAATTCATAAATGCACAGCACAATTTACATGTACAAAATCCGATTCGTAAATTCACAATTCATACATACACAAGTAAAAGCATAAATACTTCCCCCAAATGCTCCCACAAATGCATCTTACCTAAATAAATTTAAAACGCTTACACAAATATGTATATATCAAGTTCTTGAATTAATTTATGAATGATGTTACATGTATTTATGGATCGTTGAATCTGCATTTGCAAATCGTCACACGTGCGTGGACTGCTTTGAATTTATGTGCGGTATTTTTGAGACCTTCCGGACAGGTTAAGATTCATAAATATAATTTTTTTGGAGGATGTTCCGTTCAGCCAATCGCGGTGAGCTTTTAATTCAACAATCAAAACGCTCCTTATTGAACAGACTCGAGAAGCTCAATGCTGAGCTTGTACCGTGCATTGTTCCATGATCTCTACGCACGTGTGACGATTTGCAAATGCAGATTCAACTATCCATAAACACATGCAACATTATTCATATACTGTATGTGATGGAAATTAATTCAAGAACTTGATATATACATATTTGTGTAAACGCTTCCACTGTTCAGTGACAGGTGCTTTTTGGTCTTTCTCCCTTTCGTTTTCCCTCTGGTGTCCACAAAATATGGAGCCAGATCAGCGTCAAAAATAATACATTTACAAAACAAAATTCATAAATGCACAGCACAATTTACATGTACAAAATCCGATTCGTAAATTCACAATTCATACATACACAAGTAAAAGCATAAATACTTCCCCCAAATGCTCCCACAAATGCATCTTACCTAAATAAATTTAAAACGCTTACACAAATATGTATATATCAAGTTCTTGAATTAATTTATGAATGATGTTACATGTATTTATGGATCGTTGAATCTGCATTTGCAAATCGTCACACGTGCGTGGACTGCTTTGAATTTATGTGCGGTATTTTTGAGACCTTCCGGACAGGTTAAGATTCATAAATATAATTTTTTTGGAGGATGTTCCGTTCAGCCAATCGCGGTGAGCTTTTAATTCAACAATCAAAACGCTCCTTATTGAACAGACTCGAGAAGCTCAATGCTGAGCTTGTACCGTGCATTGTTCCATGATCTCTACGCACGTGTGACGATTTGCAAATGCAGATTCAACTATCCATAAACACATGCAACATTATTCATATACTGTATGTGATGGAAATTAATTCAAGAACTTGATATATACATATTTGTGTAAACATTTTAATTTATTTAGGTAAGATGCATTTGTGTGAGCATTTGGATAAATATTTATGCTTTTACTTGTGTATTTATGAATTGTGTTTTGAATTTACGAATCAGATTTTTTAAATGTAAATTGTGCTGTGCATTTATGAATTTTGTTTTGTAAATGTATTATTTTTGAGGCTGATCTGGCTCCATACAAAAGGCCAAACAAGGTGATGTCTTCTCATCTACAATCACCTGATGGTGATGGTGTTCATACTTTCTTGCTAGCACTGCATGAGTAGTTGTTGGTTAGAGATGGTTTTGGGCTAGGTGATTTCCAGGATTCTTCAAAGGTTCCTTGTGTGGAAAGCTCACAGATTGGTAAGATTTTTTTGCACTTTTTGCACGATGCAATTTATAAAATAAAAAATGTTTTAGAATTTTCAGCTTGTACTGGATTCAGTGTAAGGTTTCTCCAACATTCAGAGCCCTAAGGTTAGGTGAGAAAGACACAGCTACGATACAGTATAATTTTAGTGTTGTTACTATACCATGAGGACCCTCCACATGTTGATCACATCAGTTAGTACAAGAGATGTCTTTTCACCCAGAGTCACAGTAGGGGGTACTCGGGAACGCAAAGCTTTTAGGTTTCTCATCTTGCACACGACAACAGTAATGTTCTCATAACCTTGCAACCCATAAACCCCTCCTAATCAAACCATCAGTCACCTGCCACCCTTCACACGCAGTCCATGCTAAACAGTGGCAAATAAGAAAGGAGCACCAACATTTTAAACATGGGGAGGACAGCACAGTGCACTAGAAAAGAAAAAGAGACTATAGGGTTCCTCAGGGAGAATTATAAACCAGCCTCCCTTGTTGTTCGTCTGACAGGAAGATAGAGGGTTCGTAAAATCCCAGGGGAGTAGTGTTAAGATCGAGAACACGCTTCCCCAGCCTTTAATGTTACAGCTTTTTCCTTTGCCGGTTGTAAAAAAACCCCGCCAGTCTCTACCGGAGTGCCTCATGAGAGCACTTCTTCCTCTATCAATAGTCGGGATGTGCATGTCTGCGCTGGAACATTCTCCTCTGGAGGATCCAATATAGTTGCATGAGGTAGAGCTACGGGCAAAGGATCAAACTGAGCCAAGCTGAAACCTGCTTCCCTACCGGCAGGATCTACGGGTGGTCCGTGTAGCCTAGAGCTTTCGTTGCCTTGGCTAGAGGGGGTAACTTGGGACAAAGGCAAGCATGCACAGGCCTGCAGAAGTTCCTGCTGGTAGTTATTTGTCAAGGTGAACCATGCTTCCATTGTTTCAAGCAGCAGTTGCTGGTTTTAATAAGAGCCAAATCGTTTTTGCAAGATGTTGCCCCCTGGAAGTTCTGCCCCAGTTCTGAGGTGTCAGAATTGATTTCATGCGCCGGGAGAAAAGGGAAGTGAATTAGGTTTCCAAAAGATCTGAAATCATGTCAAGACTGTGGACTTTTTTAGTAGAGAGAGGGAGAATAAAAAGACTGCTATCCTGCTGATTTCTCTTTTTGTTGAAGACCAGATGGCTGCAAGTGAAACACAGTACGGTGTACTTTGTCTATCTTCTTACATTATGCATTACTCGCATCCTCTTCCCTCTGACACAACTGCATTTTTTTTAATGCACATAGTAGCTACCTTTCGTCTGCTCTAACAATACGCAAAAGGAAGGAAAGTAAGTGCACTCTGCATTTCATCCTCGCTGCACAAGGCCAGAGATTATAACAGAGCTGCAGGGACTGACAGCTGCATTGAATCAGCATGCGATAGCGACAAGCTCTCTTTCTCCCATAAACATACACACACCTACATAACCACCCCTGGCGACAGGGTCATGAAACCAAATAACTGTATTTTTCAGTTTCAGCACGTAAGGCTCGGCAAACATGAACCACTGAGACCGTCTGGCTCTAAATTACCTATATTAAAGCCTTACTAAGCATCTAAGGGTCTCATCAGCTCTGCTACACAATTTCAGTCTGTTTTTCCCTTAGGCACTGAATTAAAACGGGAGAGGAAGGGAAAGTTTTGTGTTTTTTAGCTTATTACAGTGTTTGCAAGGCAGCACTGTATTGATATTTCTCAAGCATTCTGTTTAGAGGTTTATTTTGAAACCTCAACCTTACAAATTAATTCGGCCCGAAACTGCTTAATGTACAAAATGCAATCAAATCTCCAGTTGAAAACATCAGTCCAAGAGGGCATTCGCATAGAACGTTGCATTAAAATGCTAAAGAATGGAAAAGAATGCAGGGTGTCAAGACACATTCTTAAAAAGAATGAAATTACTTTAACTTTTAATATGGTGCTGAAAGATGCTGTAAAAGCAGCAAGATGCAACACAATGGTAAATTACGGCCGTCTAGCACATTTAAATAGAAAAACCGTAATAAAAGTTAATGTTTATGGTCAAAGAGTGGTGCAGAAAGTAGTTCTGACAACTCTTCAATGTCCTATAGAATAAAAAATAATGCTTTAATGCTGATGTAAAATTCTAATTAAAATTTTAAAAAGCAGAATTAAAATGAACTGAGAATGTTCTACATATAATTTTTAACTAGAAAGCAAAGTTTGTCGAGACCTGTTTTTAAAGTTCTGGGGGGAAAAAAGTTTAAAAATTCCTAAAGTTTGAAGGTTTATGGGCCCTGAATTATATTATATTTAATTTAATATTATATAAATGACTGGGCAAGTATTGCCATCTAGCATTTTTCATAGAAAAAATTTTTTTTGGGTCAAAAAGTGGCACAGAAAGTAGTCCTGATAAATCTCCAGTGTCCTATATAATACGGAGTGAATAAATAAAAAAATGCAATGTCTTCATTAATATCTTTACTTGATGACATTTCTCTGCAAAAAAAACAACATATATATATATATATATATAATTGTGATTACATTTAATTAAGCGGCATATAATGAAATTAATTAATTCACACATTTTAATCAAGTGAAAGCCCTAGTTTACACAAAAGCTTTGTTGCTATATGGAAGTTAAAAATGTCTTAATAGCATACCTGAGTGATTTTGCTTTGCACCGAAGAGACAATAGTGGAAGACACTTGCTTGTCTTTCTCCTGAGAGCCATTCCTGTTTGACAAACAAAAAGAAAGAGAAAGTGAGACAGAGCCCTGCCAATTGGCACGGTTTGTGAAAAACACCTTAATACAGTATTCATGACGACTGGTGACTGCGTAACCACCGCAGACCAGAAGAAGGACATGAAATATTCACCCAATGCCGGAAGAGACACAACTGCACAAATAAAAACAAAGTCTAGAGAGAGTCACACGGTGGGAGGTAAAGCAGCAGCAGCAAAAACAACTGAAGGCCGAGGGAGTTTAGAGCATCTTTTTGATGGAACTTGAGAAGACAAAAAAGTCAGTCCCCCTTTGCAGTGTGGTGTTTTCTCAGGTTTTCGAATCAAAACCTCTCCGTAATGTACAAATGTATTGTACAGTTCATGCATATTATGCTGTCAAACCATTTTATAAAAATGTCATCATTGCTGATTTTGAGCGTCTGAAGCTTTCATGCTTTGTTCAACAAGTAATTAGTCAAGTTGTCAAATCACACCTAAAACCATTACAACTTCCAAATCAAAAAGCTACAGCGCAGACTGTCTTTGTGTCTCACACGCAGTGCTCTTGGCAAAGCTTAAATAAATATTGCAACAAAGTGGGGAAAAATATGCTTGAAATCTATGATTCTGACTGAAGCAGACCGAACTTCAGAAGGTGGGTGGCTCTCTCGCGAGGTTCACGCTGACTGATCGTTGAGCAATTGGACCAGAGAGAGATGCCCTTTACCTGGACCTCCCCAGGCTTGAGGCGGGGCTTGTGGCAGGGGAGGGGCTTGCAGAAACTCTGGCCATGGCTATGCCTCTGTCAGGGGATGCTGAGGGCGAACAGGAGGAACCCTTAAATTGGTGCGATGACTTTGAACCCTTCTTCTTCTTCTTTTCATGAGGTGATCTGGAAAAAGAAAAAGAAAAAAACAATAAAAAAAAAAGTTAAACAAATAGATCAGCTCAAAACAAAATCTGCTGCATTATGTTTGGTTACAAGAAACACTGCCATTCATTTTTATTTAAATCAAATCTGGTGTTATGCATCAGACAAATAAGATTTGAGAGGGGAACATTTTAGGTTAATAACGGCATGTTTATTTTTATTTTTTAAATGAATGAATTTATTGATTATTTTCTTCAATTCTCTTATGCATTAATTATTTCTTTGAACCTTTTTATGTTTACATTATAAAAAAAAAAAATGTTATGTGAAGCACTTTGAATTAGCACTGTGTATAAAATATACTATATAAATAAAATTGCCTTGACTTGTTTCTCACACTAAGTTATTGTATAGCTTTGGAATATTGCACACATATTGGAGTATTGCATTTTTCTGATGCTTTTTTTTTTAAAATTTTTTATTTTAAAACCATAATTCACATATTAAGTCACTACATGCTTTTGTTGCATTGGAACAATTATTTTGAATTTATTGACATTCACAAAATTCTTCCTTCTTTGTTCCACAGAATATGGAAAGTCATAAGGTTAGAACAACAATATATAAATAATGCACAATACAAGTATTGTCACTTTGAAAAAGCCTTCATTCTTGCGGCTCTGTGGACGAAGCAGTGGAGTGAGAGTTACTGTTTGACAGGAGGTAACACTGTGGAGTCTTAAAACATGCACACGTCCCTTCAGCAAGACCCCCTGATCCAGCTCTGCATCAGCGATGGGACTGGAATAGGCCATTCACACACACATTAAAGTCTCAGCACGTGCTCTCTCTCCAGAGAAAAAGCACATACAGTCCATATTATCAAGGGGCCTTTATCTCCCAGACGGCCCTTTATGATTATTTTATTTGAATACCTCAGGCATGTCCTTTAGTTGGAACAATACATTTTTAAAGGCGCACCCAACTTCAGTTAATGGGCATAGTGACCTCTAATTACCTGTGGCACTGTAGCAAAAGAGAGAGTGGATCAAAGCAGTCCTAGGAGACACAATGAGGTTAAAAATGCGCTGCTGCAGACATGCCAAGAATTCCACCCGAGGCGTAAACTATTATGACTAATTGAATCAGTACAGGAAAATCAAGCTAAGTTCACGCAAAAAAGACAGAAACACTTAAGGCCTCTCACCTACCCTATCTGATTGGCATGATTAAGATTATCTTATAGCTTATTGGACAGGAGAGCAGTATGGAGTTCAACAGTGACTTCCGAATGCATTTTTCCCCATTAATTTTCTCAAAAGGGATTAAAAAATAATTATTTAATAAAATTTCTAAGCAATGAACAAAGCCATTCAGCTCTTGAGATGAATCAGAACAGCAGAAACTTTTAATCATAAAAAAGGCAAACGTTTAAAGGGTTAAAGGTTCATTTAAAAAACAAATGCCAATGACAATCATAACTGGTATTATAAAATATATAATATTTAAAATCATATTTGTACATATTTATTTATTATATATATATACACAGGTGCATCTCAATAAATTAGAATGTCGTGGAAAAGATAGTGAATTGGTGGGTTTTTGTTAAATGTGAGCCAAAATCATCACAATTAAAAGAACCAAAGACTTAAACTACTTCAGTCTGTGTGCACTGAATTTATTTAATACACGAGTTTCACAATTTGAGTTGAATTACTGAAATAAATGAACTTTTCCACGACATTCTAATTTATTGAGATGCACCTGTATATATACACGCATATACATGATTACGAGTTTACAACAATTACAAATACTAATGCATTTTAAAATATAATTTTCAAACAAATATACAAATACATAGGATTACAATTTTTCTAAATAATGAGTCTCTCTTCAGAATAATAGATAGTGTAGTTATTTACAAAGAATTAGGCTATAAAAGCATTTCTTTCTTTAAAATATAAAGCAGTGACTCACTGTGACTTACAGGACGGTTTCTACAGACACATACCATCACTTAACCTCAGAGCTCATGGCTGTTCTGTCTTGAAAGATTTACATATTTTGTTAAAAACATATTTTCCAATGGAGAGAATAAATGATATTTTACTTCCGTAACCCGACTGTTATGCTATATTTCCAAGACAACAGCTGCTGCCTGGTCTAAGACAGGCACTCAATCTTCCTCTGCTCGCATGTAAGCGAGGTTCTGCATCTGAGATGCTTCTATCATCACTGACAAACCAGATCTCACTAAAACCCTGTAAGTGATCCAACCATCGCTCTCAATTCTTCCCTCGGTTCAAACCAGAAAGGGTCGAGGGTGTATTGAAAGATGCTGAACTTTTTTTTTCTTTTGTAGGAGATGTGTAAAAAGCTTGCCTTTGCTTTCTGCAACCTCCTCGGCAGCAGAATATGGAGAAACGTCTCAGCTAAGCTTTAAAGAGTACTGGAGAGAATGGGCCGCTCAGACAAAAACCAATGTCATAAAAGGCGGGTGAGATCTGAGAAGTCACCATGACCATCTCTTTCTGTGGTGCTTTAGCATTATAGGTGTTGGTAAGAAAATAACGGGAAGGCAGAGGAAATGAGAGAGAGGGAAGGGTGATGATAACCGTGTCATGGAGTGGAGTCTCACAGGACTCTTCAATAGAAGGATTACAGTGAATGAAAAGATCATGTTTGCTGCAGACTCTGGGGAAACACCAGGAAAGCACTTTTTACCCACTGTGAACAGCAGCATGCATGCTGACAATCAGCCAAACTGCTCCTTGTGATGATATACAGCTAGAGGGTTTAAAATGAGGCAATATCACAGCTGTCGTTAATACAAACACATGTTCTTCCTTACTGTCATTATATTATAGTCACAGTAAATCTTTTAAAAAAAATAAAAATTGTATATATATATAGTGCCCTCCATTAATATTGGCACCCTTGGTAAATATGAGCAAAGATAAATCTGCATCGTTTATCCTTTTGATCTTTTATTAAAAAATTCACAAAATTCTAACCTATCATTGAAGTAAAACAATTGAACGTGGAGGGAAAATCTCATCATGAAATAAATGTTTTTATCTAGTTCACATTGGCCACAATTATTGGCACCCGTTATTGCAACCCAATTATTCCCAAGATAACAGCTCTGAGTTTTCTCCTATAATGCCTGTGAGTTTGGAGAACACCAGACAAGAGATCAGAGACCATTCCTTCATACAGAATCTCTCCAGATCCTTCAGGTTGGTGCTTTTTCTCTTCAGTTCACCCCACTAATTTCTACAGAGGACAGGGACGGCCATGGCAGAAGCTTCATTTTGTACTCCCTGACACATTTTTGTGTTGATTTTGATGTTTGTTTTGGATCATTGTCCTGATGGAAGATCCAACCACGGCCCATTATAAGATTTCTAACAGAGGCAGTCAGGTATCGACTTTTTATCTGTTGGTATTTGATAGAATTCACGATGCCATGTATCTGAACAAGATGTCCAGGACCTCCAGCACAAGTCAGGTGATGGATACAAAGAGGCTTTATCAATCAGTGAAGTCTATTATTAAGAAGTGGAGGGTATTTGGTACAACACAGGCCCTCCCTGGATCAGGATGTCACTCCAAACTGGATAAAAGAGCCAGGAGGAAACTGGTCAGAGAAGCTACCGAGAGTCCTACAACAACTCTGAAGCCATTGAAGGAATTTATGACAAAGAGTGGTCATTGTGTGCATGTGACAATAATATCACAAATTCTCCACAAATGTGGCTTGTATGGGAGGGTTGCAAGAAAAAAGCCACTCCTCAAGAAAGGCCGCATGCAGTCACGACTGAGCTTTGCCAAAACACACCTTGAAGATTCTGAGGCAGATGAGACTAAAATTGAATTATTTGGCCTCAACACTAAACGATATGTCTGGTGGAAATCCAATACAGCTCATCATCCAAATAACACCATTCCTACAATAAAGCATGGAGGCGGTGATATCCAGTTCTGGGGTGTTTCTCTGCAGCAGGGACTGGAACACTTGCCAGGATAGAAGGAAAAATGGATGAGGCAAATTACACATTTTTGAGGAAAATCTGCTGCCCTCTGCCAGAAAGTTGTCAATGGGACGAAGGTTTACCTTCCCAAAGCACACAGCAAAACTGGGCACACAGTGGTTGAAGGAGGAAAAGGTGAATGTCCTTGTATGGCCTAGTCAGAGCCCAAACTTAAACACCATTGAAAATCTGTGGAATCTGCAGTCCACATATGGTCCCCTTCAAATTTGATGGTGAACAACTGAACTTGATTAGTTCTGCAAAGAAAAGGGGGCAAATATAGCAAAGTCTAGATGTGTAAAGTTAGTAGAGACATATCCCAACAGACTAAAGGCTGTAATTAAAGCAAAAGGTGGTTCAACAAAATACTGACACAAGGTGATCCTTTTTCCAACTCGGTGACTTTGTTTTTTTATTTTCTGACATGTTGGTGTTCTATCTTTCACTTGGATGTTATAAGTTGTACTGAGTAAATACAGCTGAATAAAACAAAAACTGTGTCCATCTTCATTTCAGGCTGCAAAGCAACAAAATGTGATTACTTTAAAGGGGGTGATTCTTTTCTATACCCACTGTTTATAAAACTAAATATTTTGGATACAGGTTTGTATATGTACACTGCAGTTAAAAAGTTTGGGGTTGATAATTTTTTTAATAATGTATTTTAATCTCCTATGCTCACAAAAGCTGCTTTTATTTGATCAAAAACAGTAAAAACAGGAGTACTGTTAAATATTATTACAATTTAAATGTCACGTTTCAATTTAATGCATCTTTTCTGAAGTATTAATTTCTTACTGAATAAAAAAAAAATTACTGACCCTCAAATTTTTAAAACGTAGTGTATAAAATACATTTAGAAAATATTTTTTTGTTTTTGTCACAAAGCAAGAAAAAACAACAAGCCCTGATAGCCTAAGTGCCAACCCACCTTGATCTGGAGCGCTTCCTGCCCAGCACTGGGTTGCTGCCAAGGCGGTAGGTGCTTGGACCGTAGCTCTCCTTCTCCCTCTCATCACGCTTTCTGTCTGAAGGGCGTGCTTGTCTGTCTCTGCGGCTGGGGGAATGAGACTGAGACCTGAGAGAGGAGAGAGAGAAAAAGAGATTGAAAAGAAAAAAACATGGTCAACTTAACACTAGAAATCAACCAACAGGTTAGACTTCTTGATGCCGTTAAATTAACTGTCAGTTGATGATGGTCCTTTGCTCTTTGCTCTCTATTACCTCTTCAAAACCTTTTTGACAGATAGAGAAAGTTCTAAAAAAGGAGTTGAGCTCTTGAACCTTAAAGAAAGGCTATTATTGTAAACAGAATCTATTTCATAAAGTAAAATTTTAAATTACATTTCATTAAATTAACTTAAAATAATTTGAAATAACCTTCAATAGTGTGGATGACATTAAACGAACACTCCACTATTTTTGAAAATAGGCTCATCTTCCAACTTTCCAGTTAAACAGTTGAGTTTTACCGTTTTCGAATCAATTCAGCCGATCTCCGGGTCTGGCGGTAGCACTTTTAGCTGTAGCTTAGCATAGATCTTTGAATCTGATTAGACCGTTAGCATCTCGCTCAAAAATGACCAAAGAGTTTCTATATTTTTCCTATTTAAAACTTGACTCTTCTGTAGTTACAGAAGGCGGAACATGCACACATAGTACGGCAGCAAAGTTCCTTGATTATTACGCCGGAATGAGAGTATAGTTCCTAGCCATATCGGCCTACAAAATCTCAACTTCTCATTGATGTAAGTACAGAATAGTAAAGTTTTAAATAGGAAAAATATAGAAATTCTTTGGTCATTTTTGAGCGAGATGCTAACAGTCTAATCAGATTCAATGATCTATGCTAAGCTACAGCTAAAAGTGCTACCGCCAGACCCGGAGATCGGTTGAATGGATTTAAAAACGGTAAAACTAAACTATTTAACTCTAGGGGAGTTGGAAAATGAGCCTATTTTCAAAAATAGTGGAGTGTTCCTTTAATAACAGGAAATAAAAATTATAAAGTTAATGCTTTGCTCTTCAGTGTGATTTCATTGTTAAATTTTGATGATAATTAAACATGCTGCAAGTTGTAATCATTTATTGGGAAAACAGCACATAAAATGTCCTGCCAGTATGTGGCATAAATCACTGAAACAGCTGTCATGAGGAATCATATTTTTATCTTTGACAGTCCTAGACTTATGTGCCATACACAGCAGACATCACTGTAAACACTGCAAAGACAGTGAAGAAATGTCATGGACCTAAAAAATTTGGGGAAATCAGTGATCACTGTTCTCCAGTGCAGGCCGTCTGGGACTGACACTAGACCTGAGTGGATCTCAAATAGTGAGTCATAAATGTCAAGAGTTTCGGTAGTAACTAGGCACATTTATAGCAGATTTATCTGACAGCAAGTACTGCGGTATACGATGCTGTGAATTTGACATAAAATTCTGAGTAAAAATAACATCTTGTGCGGCACAATTTTTTTTTTTATTCTATAAAATATAAATTCCAATTAATTTTAATAAGAATTATGTGTTTAATTCATTGCAGGGCATGACTACATCATACTTTTAACGTTCAATAACAGTACAAATTGAGCCTCACCATTTAAAAACGGTAAAACTAAACTATTTAACTCTAGGGGAGTTGGAAAATGAGCCTATTTTCAAAAATAGTGGAGTGTTCCTTTAATAACAGGAAATAAAAATGATAAAGTTAATGCTTTGCTCTTCAGTGTGATTTCATTGTTAAATTTTGATGATAATTAAACATGCTGCAAGTTGTAATCATTTATTGGGAAAACAGCACATAAAATGTCCTGCCAGTATGTGGCATAAATCACTGAAACAGCTGTCATGAGGAATCATATTTTTTATCTTCGACAGTCCTAGACTTATGTGCCATACACAGCAGACATCACTGTAAACACTGCAAAGACAGTGAAGAAATGTCATGGACCTCAAAAATTTGGGCAAATCAGTGATCACTGTTCTCCAGTGCAGGCCGTCTGGGACTGACACTAGACCTGAGTGGATCTCAAATAGTGAGTCATAAATGTCAAGAGTTACGGTAGTAACTAGGCACATTTATAGCAGATTTATCTGACAGCAAGTACTGCGGTATACGATGCTGTGAATTTGACATAAAATTCTGAGTAAAAATAACATCTTGTGCGGCACAATTTTTTTTTTAAATTCTATAAAATATAAATTCCAATTAATTTTAATAAGAATTGTGTGTTTAATTCATTGCAGGGCATGACTACATCATACTTTTAATGTTCAATAACAGTACAAATTGAGCCTCACTGAAGCCTGGAAATTGCTTGTAATGTTGACGAACATATTCCAGTAACAAAATGGATGGGCTGTTATTAAGAGTTGAAATGTAATCATATGTGTATATACCCACACAGAAGGATAATGTGAATTAAAATATCACGCACGCACACGCACGCACACACACGCGCACACTTCAAACAAGTAGAGAAATTTAAATGTGAGGGTCAGGAACAGGCAGAGAAAGAAGAAAAATATATATTTATACAGACAGGAAGAAGAAAGAAAAATAGATATTAAATCTAATCATTAACAATCTGCTGCAGGGGTGTCAAAGATATTATTTGATGAAGAGGAAAGTATTTTTTCCCCCACCATAATACATTTGCATCCATTTATTATAATTGTGTCCAGTGTGAATTTCATTTTTCTTTTCCCCCCGCTACATTGGACAGATATACTCATTAAGAGTAAATGTGCGGCTGGTCCCGGGTGTTGACGAGCCGGATGGAGACGAGAGCTGTCAGGTGTCAGGAGGCAGCAAATAAAAATGAGTATTGACCGGTATTATTAGCAGTAACTAAAATTACAGGCATAACACTGGTCATGTTTGATGTCAGAATGTAGGTGCTTTATAATCACTTCTGGGCCTAGGATTACTAATTCAATGTTCACCGTCGGAGTCACAGACTGAGATATGGGCTCGTTATTAATGAAGGCTATAATAAAAAACAACAAGCTCAGGTTTGTGGAGAAGTCTGATTTATACAACTTACTAATGTTACGTATATAAAAAGTTATCTAGTTGTTTCTTGATCACCAAATCAGCATATTAGAATGATTTTTGAAGAATCGTGTGACACTGAAGACATTTTAAAATATATTCAATTAGAAAACAGTTGTTTTAAATTGTAATATTAATGCAATATTACTGTTTTCACTGCAACACCCTAGAAACTGTATTTTTAATCAAGCCTTGGTGAACACAGGAGATTCAGTGTGCAAATGATGTTGGTTAGATTTGAAAAATGGTAAATATTTTACCAATTTAAGTCAAGTCAAAGTTAAGTCAAAAAGTTTGAATTGAGTCTGTGCATTAAGTGGTTTGGCCTGCAGTGTCTGAAAATGTAATACCCATAGCTTATAAATAAAAATCAGATCTAAATCTAAAAACACTCTTTAAAACCTGCTTCCTTGTATTTGAAAACTTGACATGCACTTTAGCTCTTTACCTCCATATTCTCAAGACTACATGACAAATAGTTTATTAAATTCCTCTTAAATTCAAAATCAGCTCGCCAAGAACGGCAATTACTGGAGAAGAGTACAAAAGGTGACAGCTGAACACTTTAACACTCATTTCCTATACTGAAGTTGTGATGCTCAGACACACTTGACCAGGACTCGGTCCAAACACGAGCTGACCTGCTTTAAAACAAACACTCGTGGTCTAAATGCCCTCCTCCGCTCAACAGCAATCAGGGAACAAGGTCAAAACCACAAGGTCACATGTCTGGCTTGAGAAACGTACATGTCTACTAACGGCACGGTTGTGGAAGGAGATAACAGACGGTGAGTGAGAACAAAGGTGTAGTGCCACTCCAGACACTCATTATCTCAGGTCACCTGAGAGCTAATGGGAAAGGGCAACACTGGAAGGCCACTATAGGGCTGTACCCGATAGAAGATGGGATTGTCATCTTAATGCAGACGCTGCGTTCTGCGCAGCAGTGCAAAGCCTATGAAGTAAGCGGATGAACTGCAGTTCAATAACAGATGAATAAGAAAACCACCAGGGATAGGACGATTTCTCATACAGCTCTTAGCTGGAGAACATGGCTAAAGCCAAGGCAATATCTACAGAGCTGCACAGGGGCTCAGCCAAACTAGATTAGTAGTTTAAGAAGAGCTTCTGCCCAGAAATCTCAATCTTTCTCTTGCACAGACATTAGATTTATTCTACAAATATATATTTGTAAAAAAATAATATACTTTTTAAAAACCAAATCTTGTTTTTTTCTCAGTAAAACACATTTTGTCTTCAATTATTTTCATATTGCATATTTTTCCTATTTTAATTTTAATTTTGAAAGTATGTTGTCTTCAATTATTTTCATATTGCATATTTTTCCTATTTTAATTTTTGTTTTGAAAGTATGGTAAAAACTGGTAAAATGTACCAACAATCACATTAAAAAAAATATACACTTTTTGATATACAATTAAAAAAACAAAACAGGTAGCCCATCTGAATTAGGACATTTAGGCTATCCATCTAATAGTAGCCTACCAAAATCTTATTAACAGTAGAAGTTTAATCTTACTGTAGTCTTTAAATCTGGGTACTGTACTGGGTACGTTTTAAAATCATAAAGGGAGTTTGGTCCCATCAGGCTAACGTGACAGTCATGACTCATGCAGCTGTAAGGTTTTCTTTTGCTTTTGTTTTTACTCGCGATCTTTACAACACGCATTACATTACGTATTCCATGGCACACTCGTTTTATGCGTATTTGGCACCATCCATTGTTGTGGGTGTATTATTGACATGTCAAAGTCTAGACCCTGAATATAAGACGACCGCGTTTTTTCAGCTGTATTTCCAAGAAAAAAACATTGTCTTATATTCGGGTCAATATGGTATATATTCCTTATCTCGTATTAGAGGAAGCGATTATACTCCTTCTGATATTTCACCTAGCAAATTCATCTGAGTTATAGCCACACTTTTTGCCCTTGTTTGGCAAGTTTGCATGGAAATATAACCAAGAAAAAAGACCCAGAGATTGTGAAAGATGGACAGAGAGAAAGAAGAAAGAGGGGCCTTTTACACACTGTAAGTGATTTACATGCTGGGGCCGAAATTATTTAATCTCCAGAAATTATATTACGGCGTGTCAGGGCGGGCATGATGAGGGGACTGTAATTACTGCAACTTCAGCAGCAGATAATGACAAATCGGCATTGATTTCCAATAAAGAGGACAAATTAAATAATGGCGGCGGAGGGGTGAACAAAAGTTTAGAGGTGGGGTATTGCATCCTTGTCTCAAGTTTCTGGGAACAAAACTTTTGACAAGCCACCCTCCCCAGATTATGTATTTATTTATATAGATGCAGAAAAAAGTATGTGAACCTTTGGACTATTACTATTGATTTCTGCAAACACTGATCATTAAAGTTTTTCTTCTTCAAATAAGTCACAATTACTCCTAAATTCTTCCTGATTTTCCTATCTGAAAATCTGAGCTGCAATTACAGGAGTCATTTGGTGCACACAGACCCTAAATTTAAAGAGTTCACAGAAATTGAAATTCTATTACTATTGTCCCACCCTCATATTATTCCAAACCTGTATGATCTTAGTTTTCCTGAAGAACCTAAAAGAAGATATTTTTGAGGAATGTCTGAGTCTTTTTTTTTTTAAATCCATATGATGAAAGTCAACGCTCGGTTATCAACATTCTTCAAAATATCATTCTTCGAAAAATGTCAGACAGCCTTAGAACGACATGAGGGTGAGTAAGTGAGAAATGTGAACTGTCCCTTTAAATTGAAGGTTTCACATGCTCTTTCCAGCCTGTACTGAATGTTTACCCTGTGTGTTCAATAAAAACTACTTATTGTTTGTGTTTTATTTGTTTAAGCAGATCTGTGACTTAGTTGAAGATCAGATCACATTTTACGGCCAATTTATACAGAAATTCAAAGTAAACCCCAGGGTTCACATACTTTTTCCTGCAACTGTACTTCTAAGTTTAAGAAGTGAAATGTTCAAATGATTAATTCCAACTTTTAAGCCCTAAAACCACATTTTACATTTAACTTAAAAGGCCACTTAGATTAGCATTTTTGGATGGATAAAAAGGTGGAAAAGGCAGTTTAAAAACATAATTACATCTCAGTAAATGTAGCCCTAGGTACATGCCATTAGCAATTAACAAGCTCTTTTTTAACAGCTTAAATCGTTGCTGGAAATATATGTTACAACTCCAAAGTCATTACCTGGATCTCCTGAAGGTTCGATAGGCACTGGGCAAAGAGTGCTTGGTTTTGGATTTGGAGCGGGACCTGGACCGAGACCTCCTCTTGTGTTTCTTCTTCCTCTTGTCTCGATCCCGATCCCTATCCCTATCCCGCTCCCTTTCAGGCACACGGGAGGAAGACGAGGAGGAAGAAGTGGTCACATGAGATGAAGGGGCATTTGCACTCCTTGTTAGTGCACTTTCCAAGGGCTGGTAGTCAAATCCTGGTATACGAGATGTGTGTTTAGGGATGCCACTCATGTGAAGGGTGGACACCAATGGCTGTAGAGACACAACAAAGGAACAGGGATTAGACACATGAGACCTGAAGCGCAACTCAGTTGGGCACATGAAAGAAAACTGCCATTTTAATGAGCAAAATCCAATCAGGCTGCTTACTCCGGACAATATTACGACACATTTGAGATGATAGGTGATCCCAGTGGCTTTCTAAATTTGCGCATCTGCCCCAATCAATAGAGCCGCAACTGGCTTTGAACGGTCTCGAGGACCGTATCCAATTTAGAAAGGTTTTTGCCATCAGTGTATGTCTCCATGTGAAAAGAAGGAATGTTACTATGTATGTAAATGGCTCCCCAGGGCAGTGCCTGTGTCTTTTTTATCCCTGGTCCTAATAGCTCCTCTTCACTCCTTCCACCCCAGAAATAGTGCTAATCAAAAATACTGGTTGTTTTGCAGCATAATATTGGGTCTGGCAAAAGCATAATTCCATTCTCTTCTGTCGTAATCACTTCAACATGTCTGTCTTGTTAAAATTAGATTCCCTCTGCTGTTGGATTCACATCAGAAATGGAATTTCAATCAATCAACGTTGCACTCATGCCTTCGAAATAAAAAGTCATTTTATCACGAGGCAGAAAAGGCGATGGACTCAAATTCAGGCTCGAAATCTAAGGGCTACAGGTCATATAATACAGCTCTGGAGAGCTTAAACTGAACCAGGACGCAATATCATCCTAAAGTATTTTTAACAGTGTCCCAATTAATCTAGATATAGTGTTCTTTTCTCTCTATCTAGCATGGGAACGTCTCTTATGTAAAAGATAGTGCTGCTCAGGGCAAGAGAGGTGCTGTAGATGGAAGATTAGCAAATGTATGAATACAATTGAATAACTCTCTAGCTGGAGTTACATAATGGGACACAGGGTGGAGTTTGATTTCAGGGGCTTTGGGTTGACATTTGGCTAGATAAACCCCAACAGAGAGCATGGACGACTGTCCAGTCTCTCTCTTCTGTTTTCGAGAGATAGGAACAAAGTGCCCTCCGAAATATCGAGCCTGCAAGAGCCCACGTAATTGGGCATGTGTATAGTTTTACTATACAAAAAAAAAAAGGAAAAAAAAAAAGGCCAGAGCATTGCTATGTGGTTTCTAGAGTGTTTCTTACTGGCTGAAGTCAAACGAGTACAGCCTAAAGTCTCTATGATGTTTTGGTTACTAGATATGGCTTTGGTGCCACCTTTAACATGAATTTATGGGATTTTTAAAATGGTTTTGTCGTCTAACATGCTTAAAATTTCTTAGAAAAGTAACAGCACAGCATGCCACGATTTGAGCACAAACTTCATAGCATAAACTGTGCAGGACAACTTAAGAAGTTTAATACTTAGGGTTAGGGGTTTGTAAAAAAATCCATAACCCAAGGTATGAGCAATAGTGATGCCTTCCCTTTTAAGTACTACTAAGTACACACTCACGGAGAGGAGCTGAGAATGCCAGGTCAGCAAAGTTAAAGAGCTTAGTCATTGCACATGTTAATAAGGAGAAAAGTTTCGTCTAAATCCCCACAGTATAAAAACCAGCTGCTGTTCCACTGTTGGAAGTGGTGGAAGTGTGCAATTACAGCCAGCAGCCTTTTCCTTGTACATATTTTTCACAGTAAATACACACTCCAGGCCACAAAGGGCGGGAAAGCATAATCAGAGGTGAGTCAGCAGATAAGTCTTCCTCAGATTTTTGTCACCTCAATCTCCTCAGATTTTCCCCAAACACTGATTGCACAAGGCAGATTCAGTGTGTTATGAGAGGCATTTAAATGCATGAGCAGCAGCACAACACTCTGGATAGTCGATGTCTCTCTCTCTCTTATAGACAGAAAAAGCACAGACACCCTTTTTCATTCAAATAATGACACCTAGAATGAGTCTCTTTGATCTTCACCAGTTTACCTCGCTCTCCTGGGATTCCTCGGATACTGAAGTACAGTGACTCTGGCACAGACGGCGAGTCGAGACTCAGCGCTACGCTAATTAGCTTGGGCTTTGCTGGAATGAACCATTATTTACGATTCTCTTTAGCGTCTCTAAACGAAAGGCTATCGTTTCCCTAATTCTGAAGGAGCATCTGGTGAGCTTGGAGTTTAGGACAATCGTTCCAAAGGTACTTCAGGGAAACAGGAGTTGAATTTATTTCCCATTTCTCTCCACACACAATATGTCACATCTAATGGGAGTCTAAAAAGCTATTATCTTCGTAATTACAGAGGAATGGACTTCATATTAATTTCCCGAATTTTCTTTGCCAAAAGAAAAATGTTTTCCTCTAAAAAAAAAAACAAATACAACACCACACATTTGATCTCCAAATCATGGTCTCAAGCATTTTTTCAAGCTCCATTAAAAGGAGCACTGTAGTGGTGTTGGAGACCACAGGGAAGCTTTAATCTCAGCCGACATTCGTGCGGGACATTAGGAAACTTTCCTCACACAGGATCTCTGACTGAGGTCGAAGGGATTTTAGAGAGTCTGAAAGCTGCTGTGTGCCATCTCACTACTCCGTACACATGGTCGGGTACCTGCCAAATCACCTTGATGTCTGCCGAAAACGCAAAACTAACTAAGTGCTGTGGGGTGAAGAATGATTTGTGGATTTCTGAGAGTTGGAAGGGGAGAGAAATAGTAACCAACTGAAAGGAAGCAGTAAAGTGATTGCATCATGCTGGATGCAAGCGAGGGATTATGGAGAAAAAAATTGACAGAGGCTCGTTTAGAGTAAATTCTCTACGATCATGCATACAATGCAAGCTGGTCACAATTTTCAGTCAATCATCAAAATTATGTGAACCCTTTCAATTTAACTGTATTTCTAATCAATTTTGATCTGACCTTCAACACAGTCTGTTTAAACAAATAACACAAACAAAGACACATTTCTTGTCTCTACTGAACACAGTGTGAAAACACTCGCATTGCAGGGAGGAAAAGGTATGTCAACACCTAGGCTAATGACTACTCAGGTAATCTTGAGTTCAACTAACCTTGAGTTCAGTCAGTGAGGTGAGATTGGTATACAACACCACACATTTGATCTCCAAATCATGGTCTCAAGCATTTTTTCAAGCTCCATTAAAAGGAGCACTGTAGTGGTGTTGGGGACCACAGGGAAGCTTTAATCTCAGCCGACATTCGTGCGGGACATTAGGAAACTTTCCTCACACAGGATCTCTGACTGAGGTCGAAGGGATTTTAGAGAGTCTGAAAGCTGCTGTGTGCCATCTCACTACTCCGTACACATGGTCGGGTACCTGCCAAATCGCCTTGATGTCTGCTGAAAACGCAAAACTAACTAAGTGCTGTGGGGTGAAGAATGATTTGTGGATTTCTGAGAGTTGGAAGGGGAGAGAAATAGTAACCAACTGAAAGGAAGCAGTAAAGTGATTGCATCATGCTGGATGCAAGCGAGGGATTATGGAGAAAAAAAATTGACAGAGGCTCGTTTAGAGTAAATTCTCTACGATCATGCATACAATGCAAGCTGGTCACAATTTTCAGTCAATCATCAAAATTATGTGAACCCTTTCAATTTAACTATTTCTAATCAATTTTGATCTGACCTTCAACACAGTCTGTTTAAACAAATAACACAAACAAAGACACATTTCTTGTCTCTACTGAACACAGGGTGAAAACACTCGCATTGCAGGGAGGAAAAGGTATGTCAACACCTAGGCTAATGACTACTCAGGTAATCTTGAGTTCAACTAACCTTGAGTTCAGTCAGTGAGGTGAGATTGGTGGTGTTGGTCAGCGCTGCCCTAAAATTCTGGGTTTGCTATTCACAAAAAGCATTGTCTGATGTGTACCAAGCCTCAAGCACAGTGTTCGAACTATACCGTGGACTTTGGGGGAGCCCACTTGTTTTTTTAATGTTTTAATAACGGGGTGGGGGCTCACAATGACTTACAAAGATACATAACAGCTACAAGTGTATGCACTACTTGCTTTATGCAAGCACTATATAGGATAAATCACTATACAGGATTTACCCTATTATACTTTATCGACAGGAATTGATAGGTGAAACAACAAACAGCCACCCAAATAGTCTATAAACAAAGCATCAGGCTGTCTTTGAGTTCACATGAACAATGGTTAAAGTTACTCGTCGTCAGGCTACAGAAGAATACCATAATTCCTCCGTTCAATTAGGCCTAAGACATCGAGAGTCACGCAGACCTATAACAACCCAGCCACAACACATAATTGCCATAAAAAAACACATAAAAGTCCAGCGTTTATATTTTTTCTACGAATCTTTGAGTTAACATGTACTAAACATGAGTGGAATTTGCACCGCAGCGTCCCCACACCTTGATGCTCATGACAAGAATAGCATGTATAGCCATCTTTATTGAAGTGAATAGGGTTTAAATCGCCGTCATGCATGAATGAATTATATTTTTGCAATTTTACACATAATAATCCACGATGATCACATTACACAAAACTGAAATTGCACGTTAAAATAACAAAGTCAATATTTTTTGAGACCCCCCCAAAATTTCACAAATCACATTTTCAGGGGAGCCCATGTCTTATTGAGGGGAGCCGAGCTCCCCCTAGCTCCCCCGTAGTTCGCACCCTGCTCAAGCATAAGAGTGCTATGAACATCTGAGATTGAGAACTGTTGACCTGCTGAAAACTGAAAGGGGTCTCTAAAAGCCTTGTAGGGACATTATATAGGAGAAAAAAGGCACAGCAGTGGCACATCATGGATTTGGGCTGCTTTTATGCCTCAGGGCCTGAATCGCTTGCTATCATCAATGGAAAAGTGAATTCCAAAGTTTATCAGGACATGTTGTAAGAGAATGTAAGGTCATCCGACTGTCAACTGAAGGACAGTCACACAAAAAGCACAGGAGTAAACCAACAACAGACAGGATTCAACAGAAGAGTCCTGACCTCAAACTGAGTGAGACGCTTTAGTGTGTCTTCAATAGATTGATTTATATAAGATATTCTAAGAATTTTCTAAACTGTAAAGTCTGTAAAATGAAAAATTGACAAAATTCAAGTGGTAATTGCTTCTAAAGGAGGGTTTACAAGTTATTAAATTAAGGGTTTGCATTTTTTCACACCCTGCACTGTAGAATGTTCAGTAAAGACATGAAAATGTGTTGTGTGTTGCTTGTAGACGGTTTGTGTCCATTAAATTTAATGCATGCCGAAATCAAGATAAATATGAAGGGTGCACATACTTTCCCCCCAGTAACTGTATGACATCAGGTCCTCATCCTATAAAAGCCTTTAATTAAAAAAAAATTAAAAACTGATTTTAAAACTATTACTATTTATTACAAGTTACTAATTCCAATCAAATAGGAATAAGTTCAATCTGTGATTTAAATGGAAATGGCTGAAGTTCAACAAGTCAAGATGGCTGAATTCAGTCCTCTCTTCAGGTCAGTACTGATGAATGTGCAGTGAAAGATGGATGTGTTCACATTAATCAAGCGAACAATGAATAATCTAAAAACTGGCTATTCATTATGAACAATCCTTGAATGCTTCAATGCTGGTGGAGCTCTCATCTTCAGAGGAGTAGAAATACTGCTTTAAAGTCAAAATAATTAGCTTGTTTTTCTGCAGTATGCCAATATGATGAATGGACAACTGTCAGGAGGTGCTTGGCAAAGTAACAGCAACACAAGGGGTTCTTACTGACGTTTTGGAAGGTTCCCACCAGGGAAGTGAACTATAAAAGAAACACACTGATTGTTTAACTGTCGGGCAATCATGAAGGGAACTATTATAACAATGGCTTTACTGAATAGCAAATTTGCTAGAAAAAAAACAGTGACCTGCCAACTTATTGTGATTCAAAAACTGTAAAGTGCAATTACATTAAATTATATGGAAGAAAACAAAATAATCAGCCATTCTTAAGTCAAACAAACTAACACAAAATTCGTTTTTAAAGGAACAGTTGATGATAACAATTATAATAATTATTTATTTATTCCCTCATGTTGTTCCAAACCGGTACGACTTTGTGACCTGTGTAACACAAAAAAGACATGTTGAAGAATGATTGAACTCTTTTTGTCCATACACTGAGAGTCAATGGGGTCTAAAAAGAGGTGAGAGACACCACATTTTGATACCAAAGCAAAAACTTGCTCAAAAACTGTGTATTTAACTATTTATGTGCAGTAAATTGAGAAAAATAACTAAATTCAGTACTTTTGTGTTCCACAGAAGAAAGAATGTCATGCAGGTTTGGAATGACATGACAGTTTTTTTTTTTTAAGCAATCCCTCCCCATCTGCAATTGGTCCGAAACAAACAGTTAGCCCCACCCCAAAATCCCACAATTGGTCGTCTCACAGCCTACACAATTTCTGCATGTCAAATAAGCAGACTGTTCAACAACAGTTTCAGAAATATCTATCCCAGCCATGATACACTCCAATCGCTTCACTAGCTATGTTTCCATCCAAAGAATCAAATTAAACTTAAGCGCAAAACCTGAATATCGCATAAAACATATGCGAATAAAGCACCGTTTCCATCCAATGAGTCAAAGAGAACAAAATCGTCACTTCCTGGTAAACTGTGGCTCTAAAGGAGAAGCCACTGAATACAATCATTTTCATATAGGCTATGATATAAATTACTTGCATCTCAGAGCAAGCAGATGTAACACAGTAAATGCTGGCAAATTACTTGCATCTCAGAGCAAGCAGATGTAACACAATAAATGCTGGCAATGCTTTCGGAGGTGGATGCTGCTGTTTGGGAATGCAGTCGTGTAAGACAATTATACAGAAATACTTTGACGACAGACTATGCTCAGGCTTTTCAGAATGACCATAACAACATATAGATGCTGTGAACGAGATCGGTCTGCTGCTAGTCAAGCTTTCCCGTCTCATAGCGCAAAGTCACATGATTTTTTCAATGCGCATGGAGGAATTTATTCAGTAGATGTGTTTCCATCGTAGTTTATGCACATTTTTTCTTATCGGATAAAAAGTTTATCCTACTCAAATGCGCGCATAAGTTTTTTATGCGTATTTTTAGAATTTATGCGCATCTTGGCGTTTCCAGCCAGCGTTTTTTATGCGATATTCCAAAATGCGCATAAAAATAGGTGGATGGAAACGCAGCTAGTGACACCACCAATCCCTGCATTCTCGTTTAACACGGACAAAAGAGAAGTGCAACGGCACCGAGTCTCACCTCCGCACCCCTGCATTTATCACTAATCAGAAGCGTGTTCCCTCCCTGTGAGCCGTCTGTCTTGTTAAAGCAATACCTGCTGGAAACACCTCTCTCATGAGAGCTTCTTTTAAAAAGAGCAGCTCACATACAAAGAGCCCAAATAATTAAATGGTAAATCACACATCAGAGGGGCAGGAGTGTGTGCAACTGAGAGCTTTAAAAAAACGCTCAAATACACAAATGCACACTAAGGGTACATCAAACAGGTCCCGACAGCCTGACATCCAGGGAAAAAACTTTCACACATGAAAGACAATGTAAATGTGACACTAGGGAGACCTTAGTCTTAGCATCAGATGTCTGCTGCCTGTATACTCACTGTCTGATAAATATTGCTTAAATAATAGAAAAAGCTTTATCCACCTGGCACGCTGTAATCTGATTGGCTGACTTGGCAAGAACTTTAACAGCACTCAAGTTTTTTTTTTGGCCTAAAACAAGGTACCGGGCTGATAAAACAATGCTTTTACGTTTGAAATTTGGCAAAGTTTGCCAGGTAAGTGGAATCAAAGCGTATAAAGATATTAAAAGGAATGGGGGGGGGGTATTTTAAGATGAACACACTCATAAATGGCACATAATACATGTTGGGTGCTTTATTTTTAATTAACCTACACTAAAATTACTGAGGAATACTTTGTTTTATATATCACATCATGGACACCAGGTTGAAAACCCTTGCTCTATTAAGAACAACAGACTCTCACCAAGCACACGAAAAAAAACTAAAAAAAGATAATAAAAGGAAGGGGGGGGGGGGGTATTTGAAGATGAACACACTCATAAATGGCACATAATACATGTTGGGTGCTTTATATTTAATTAACCTACACTAAAATTACTGAGGAATTCTTTGTTTTATATATCACATCATGGACACCAGGTTGAAAACCCTTGCTCTATTAAGAACAACAGACTCTCACCAAGCACACTACCTGCTCTTCAAAAAGAAAATGCAGTAATGCTGAAAATAAAATAAATTGGAATCTTCAAATAAAGACAGACAGTAAATACAAGAATAAGGGAGGTGGGAACTGGCCAGGTTTCTATTTCAGCCGTTGTGAGATCTGCAGTGGCTTCTGGGTATTGTTCTTTCTTAAACTGTGACAGTTTGCGGATGACTCGAACAATGCGCACAGTCCTAAGCGAAAACACAAAATCAAAAGTGAAGGTCAACAAGGTGGCCATACCGTCACATCTGATATTCATCTCCTTCAAAAAGAACGGCAATGATTAGGCATCCTGTGAGCTCCACTATTCCTGTGTGTTCCACTTAATAATGAAAGGTCAATAATAAGAAACAGGATTAAAATAAAAGACATGGCAATAAAGCAGTCAATCTAAGACTGATGACTCAAGGGTTGCTGGAGAGTCGGCAGTCCACTGTGAACAATTTACGGTGCATTCATCAAACGACGGCAGGACGACCAGCTGGCACAAAGATTTTCTGCAGGCCGGAACATTTCCTAATTATTCTGAATACACTCAAGGTGAAAAATATGGCTATAATGATTACATGCCCCCTGTTTATTTAGCACCCAGAATAATTCCCGACAACATACTGTGAAAGCCTGAGATGCATCTAAATTTTCCCGGCTGGTGAGCCAGGAGGTGGAAACACCAAAAACATGCCATTTTGAAGACTGCACAGCCAACATACAGCTTTTCAAATAAGCACATACAAAAGCACTGACAAATGCAAACACAAATGCAGTCATTCAGATATTGCTGTCAGAGCTGTAAAAGCTCTGTGTTAAAATCCCAGCACACCAGGTACTGAAGCAACCTCTCCTAACCTGTCTTTTGACTTCATCTGCACATGCATGCTTTGAGCAATGAGATAAAACATCCAAGAATGGCAGAGAACACTCAGCAAAATATCGTCTGATTATCAATCATTATCGATAAAATCCCAGAAAATATAGAGATATAATTTTCTGTCAACATCGCACACCCCTAGGCTAGATATTTAATTTTTCTTTGCTTAGGGATTGTTTGGTACACCTAATTCACTGATCATAGTAAAATCATCTTCTATCTTAGAATTAGGTTTTCTCAAGGATAACGAGGACAAGACAAAAAAATTTTTTTTTAAATGGCATCATACGTATGTATATAACGTTTTTTTTGTGAAGGGGCTGACGGGGGGGGGGGGGGGGCGGGTGGGGGGGGGGGGGGGGGGGGGGGGGGGCATTTACTCATGTCATTCCAAAGCCGTGTGCCTTTCTTTCTTTAGTGAAGCACAAAAAAAAAGATATTCAGCAGAATGCCTGAGCTGCTCTTTTTCATGCAATGTAAGTGGATGGGGACCAAAGGCCAAAAAAGACCCACAAAATTATTGTAAAAGTAGCCTATGCGATTCTGAGACTTCAGAAGACTTTGTATGAAGAACAGATGGAAATTCATGTTGTTACTCATTGGAAATCTCACCTAAAATAGTCATGGACAGGGTCACAATTCACTTTCATTCTATGGAAAAAAGCAGATTAAACATTGTACTACACTCTTAAAAATTAAGGTTCCAAAAAGGGGTTGCAGCGATGCCATTGAGTTCCCTAAAGAAGCTTTCATGGAACAGTTCTCAGTATTCTTAGTGTAAAAACATTTTTATAATTTAATCTTTTTCCACTATAAAGAACCTTTTGTACAATGGATTCTGTTGATGTTCAAAGTTCTTCACGTAGTCATTGATGCCAATAAGAGTTTTATTTTTTTTCATTTATGGGTGAACTAACCCATTTAAGAAGTTGTTTCTGTCTTCTGAATGACATTTGGGATTTGTGACAAATGGTCCACCAGTGAAAACAAGGTCTTTGTTGAGGTAAAAATTATTATTTTCGCTGAGAGCTAATCCGTAGCCAATTTTCTCCTTTTAGGTCAGGATAAAAGTTATAGCGGGCTCTTAAATCTTTGCTATGGATTTATTTATAAACTAATTAGAGCGAGCACAGGCACAGTGGCGGGGAGCCTCAACAGTTTCAGATCGCCTCATTTCCTCAGGGTCTATCGATTCCATTCCCCCTTTTAATTCTGTCTTGTGACTATGAGCAGGAAAAAAAGGATAGCTCCAGCAAAATATTGCCTTAACCGAAAACAGGCCCTCCATTTGATGGTTGGTTTTTAATTCCGTCACAGCTTGTTTTCATCAGTTGCCAGCCTATAATAAAGGCTGACTTCTCAAAAGCGTCACATAATAAAACAAAACAAACAAAAAAGACCAAGAAAGTTATTTTTTAAGTATGCTGCAAGGCAACCATAGTTATTTATATTAAAACCATAATAATAATATCAGACTCAAACCAACACAGCTATACAAGTGAACCACTAAGCCAAGGGTTCAACAGTAATCACAGCTATTTCAACTAGATTTTCAATTAATCCAGCTGGATGTATGGCAACAGCCCGTTAAGATTTACTTCAGATGAAATCCTGAGAGCGGTGATGAATGTTAGTCAAGTTCTAGTCAGAATAGCATTCCTTAAAACTGTAATCTGTCGAGCCCATCAATCAATGCTAAAATGGTGTTTGGCTGTGGGTGTTAAGTGGGGGATTACACTGCAGAGCAAACTATTTGTTTAAAGGAAAAAGCTCAGAGGCATGAGAATGCACACGGACACTACAGAAAGTGACTGCAGGATTAGCCGTCCTGATACCATCTCATAGTGACAGACAGATCCATAAGCACAAATCCAATGCAGTTTTGAGGTGTGCTCGATCGGCTGCTTTGTTTTGCCAGTAAACATGCCGATATCTGACAGCAGAACAGTGGTCAGAGGACACTTACTCCAGACCATATGTTGGCAAGCCGGCCCTCCCGAAGCTGTATTGCTATCGGCAGAACATTCAAGGGCAATGAAGCACAGAAAAGTGCTGCACTGATTTAGTGCTAATTTGGAGTATTTTGTTCTTGTCTGAGGGAAAACACAAATAGACTGGTTTTTGGACTACACTACACAGAAACTGTTGCAATAGGATTATAATAATAATAATAATAATTATATAAAAAAAAAAAATCACAAAATCCTGCCAAAGCTTTGGACAGACTGAGAAACAGTTACATATTAACTGCACTTTGGCAGATGTTCTTCAACACGGGTAACTGATTTTTAATTAATTGATTTTAATTTCCATTATGTAACATAGATGCTTTCTAAATAATATGAAATTAAACAATTAAAATACAATAAAATACATTGGAATAAAGTAAATGAGATGCATGACAAGCTCACTTTGTTTCAATTTTCAGACCCTCCGGATACACAAACTTACAAAAAAGCAGGAAAAAAACATTTTCTTGTTGCACAGAAGATAACATTTCTATAATACTGCAAATAGCAGCGTTGAAAAATGCAGACACAGACAAAGGAGCTTTTCTTTGTCTACTTTTTTTCTTCCAAGGCCTGCCATGTTCTTTCTGAAGACGCAAGCTGACTCACAGGTTCTGTCTTTAGTCTCATTTTAGATCTTGAACACAGAATTGCTAAGGTTAATATCGTAATTCTTTCATGATGGCAGTGCTTGAAGATTCAAACTCAAGTTGCATGTTAAAGAAAAAAAAAAAAAAGTTTAGTGGACTAACGAATGCATTCCTTGAGAACTGCCATTTTTTTCCTTGCATTTCAGCCACTACATGGAATCCACTATATAGCAAATTGCAAACAAGCAAACAAGTGAGAGATTGTGGACACAGCAACTGTCAGCACACAAACAGAACCAAACTTTTTTGACAGTTTCGAGCACGTAGGCTTGTTTTGTTGTTCTTACCTATACTAGAATTAGTTAGATTTATTTTTTAGGTCTGAGGAAAACAAATAAATATTAAGCTATGGTACAAAAATCTAGAACTACAGCACAAAACAAACTGCAAGCCAAAAGCAAACAGCAAAAAGTGAAAATTTAAATTAAATTAATTTAATATTAATAATAATCACTTCACTCAAACAGATGCAAAAAACACAGTAGAATAATTGACAAAACCAATGCCATCAGGAGAAACCAGTGTTTCACGTGTCTGCAGCCGTGAACAAAATAACACAATGACCATGAACAAACATGAATAAATATTGACTTGACCATTTAGTGCCCAAACTCTGGAATAACCTACCTAACATTGTTCGGGAGGCAGACACACTCTTGCAGTTTAAATCTAGATTAAAGACCCATCTCTTTAACCTGGCTTCTAATATTCAAATCCGTTAAAGGATTTTTAGGCTGCATTAATTAGGTCAACCGGAACCGGGAACTCTTCTCATAACACCCGATGTACTTGCTACATTGTTTGAAGAATGGCATCTACGCTAATATTAGTCTGTTTCTCTCTTATTCCGAGGTCACCGTAGCCACCAGATCCAGTCTGTATCCAGATCAGATGGCCACTGCAGTCACCCGGCTCCGGTACGTATTCAGACCAGATGGTGGATCAGCACCTAGAAAGGACCTCCACAGCCCTGAAAGACAGCGGAGACCAGGACAACTAGATGAGCCCCAGATACAGATGCCCTGTAAAGACCTTGTCTCAGACGACCACCGGGACAAGACCACAGGAACCAATCATTTTGCATTATTGACACACTATTTTCCTAATTAATGCAGTTCAGTTGCTTTGACGCAATCATGCAACAGTGCATGAATTGTCACTATTAGGAACCTCGACCTAGCAATGTTCAGGTCTGTTCTCCTAAAAATATTTGGATTATCTTTAACGAGCATCATCATGATGTTCTGTCTGAACTCTGAATGCTAGAGTCTGGCAACTGCGATACGCAAACGCTGATGTCGAGCTTGAAGCGCTCACAAAGGAAATGCATGTTTCAACGTCCTGATCTCATTTTCTCCCATCCCGCATTCAATAAATGTGTCTTTGGCAGCTTTGTTCTCAAATTTGCTGCTCTTAATGATTTAAACCATTTGCAGACAATGCTGAAACTGGACAGCTGTATCCCTGTATCAGCTTTTATTGATTCAGATACACATTTACACTAAATCCTACAAAAGCTTTGGACAGACAACTGCGCTTTGGCAGATGTTCTTTGTCCATTATTTCAACTCATCTAACTTATTTGTTTTGAATTAATGAATTTTAATTTCCATTATGTATTTCACTTGCTTACTTTATGATGTAGTTTATTAAACTATTATTTATTTATTTGTCAATTCAAGATCCAATAGGAGCACAGAAACTGATGGCTTAGAAGTGTATGAGAGAGAGAAGAATTAAGAGTACTGGAAAGTGACGTCAAGTCAAAAGGTTAAGGTTAAAAAAAGTAGTTTTTATTATTGAGATTTAAAAATAAAACAATAATTTAAAAAAATATGTCATAATAGTAGCAAATAATGTTTATTATTTATATAGCTTATTTGTTTCTAATTAATCAACATTATTTTCCATTAAGTATTTAATACTTGCCTCCTTACTGATTTACATCAAGCTCTTGTTTCATTATATATTAATATTGTGGAAAAAATAAATAAATTAAAATAAGAAATTGGAATAAGCTGGATAAGATAAACTAAAACAATAATTTTAATTCTCAATAAATAATACAAAAATAAAATAAAAACGAAACAAAACGATGAGCTGAATAATTCAAACAAAATAGTTAAAAACCATTGAGGCAATATGGAAGAAGTTGCTGATGGAAGCAGAGAGAGACTCAGCTAGGCTTCGCTGCAAAGTGCCACCTGGCTGCACAGATGACTGTCCACATTTCCCATTTCAAACTTGGCTTTTTATGAAAGAGACCTGCCAAACAGCATTTAGCGTGACGGAAGGTTGTAGTTAAACATCAAACAATTAGCCAGGTCTTATTTCCACTTTAAAGCGCTCCTGTCTGTCACACCATATCTATCTCTCTAAGCCCTGCGACAGCAGTGCAGATCAAGGCTATTTTATTTTCTCTCACGTTTTCTGTGATCTTGTGGCACAATCATGCGCTCCAGCAAACAAAAGATGAAATACTACAAATACGAGCTCTGCCAGAAGAACTCTATGCTATCCCCAGAAGAAACAGAAAACTCTCATTAAACAAAGAGGGCTGCAGTCACGGCCGGCAGTGATGGAACGAGATGACTATTGGTTCAACACTATACGAAAATGACCAACTTGGCCTCTGTAGAGTTCTCTGTAAAACACAGCTGTTTGCAGCTATTAAATTAATCTATAGACATTGTAGCACATCCTGGGTTTGGTAAAAGCTAGGGAATATAACCTGATGCATGCTGAATTGGTTAGATTTGATTTTTGTTGCCATAGCAATCAGTAAAGCGCCAAAGGCTGCATATCTGGATGGTGGGAGCTGCAAACAAAAAATGTGGCTCTCAGCTGCAGTTTTCTCACCTGCAGAAAGATCTAGAAGCTTATTTATATTTTGCAGAATATACTACTTTTTTTTTTTTAAATTGACTATTCAGTGGAATGCCTGAAATAATCGGTTTTCAAGAAGCCTTATGATTATTTCACTGGTTCCAGTTCACATAATCCCAATACGACACATTTGAAAAGGTGGCTTTGAAAACACGTTTTTTTGTTAAAAAAAAAAAGGGGGAAAAAAAATTATATTTTAAAATATTATATTAAAATAATTTGCATAGTTTTTCTAATCAAACAAGCATTTTCAATTTTCAACCCAGTGCCTATAATGTTCAGTTTCAACTTTTCACTTTGGTGCATCACTACTTCTGAGAAAGGCAAAGGAAGCTAAGATCAATGCTGGCAATCGGCTCAATCAGAGATCACAGCTGGCATTAAGCTTAAATTGAATGAAATCATTAACACTACTGAGCCACTGGAAAAAGATGGAAAAAGATAATGGTGAGGCAATGCAAAGGATGATACAGCAGTCATGATCGATGACCAATTGCACCGATTTGCATTGAAGACGCAGCAAAAATCCTTGGAGCCGCAAAGTGTCCAGTCAGCAGATAAAGGCAGGACACATCCATATTTACAGGCTGTCAAATAAGCATGAATAAACTTAAATCAGGCCTTTGGGAGAATAACAGTAAAATAAACATAACACGGCTCTAGGAAGTCAAGCTTTTAGACAGGAAAAACATTACACCAAGTCTGAACCAAGAGCTATGCAAAGTTCCCAGCAATAAACAATTTGTACGGTGGCCGAGAGAGCTCAACGCGCTGCAACTTAAGAAAACACATGCAAATTGAAAAATTGTGAGGATTTGCAGCGTGTTTCTTCATTTGCATGTGTTGTGAGGATTTGCAGCGGTTTCTTCATTTGCATGTGTTGTGAGGATTTGCAGCGCGTTTCTTCATTTGCATGTGTTGTGAGGATTTGCAGCGCGTTTCTTCATTTGCATGTGTTGTGAGGATTTGCAGCGCGTGTGTTGTCAAACTGATGAAGATGTTTTCTTAATTTGCTGGTGTTTTTTCAATTTGCATGTGTTTTCTTAAGTTGCAGCGCGTTGAGCTCTCTCGGCCACCGTAAATTTGTCCATTCACACTGAACGTGAAATTATTGTGCAAGACACAACACAATCACAGCCAATCAGAAGATAATTCATGTTTAACATACAGTTGTGAGGAACAATAGTTTGGACCAATGAGATTTCACAATGAGCTGGGCTACGAGAAATAAAAACCAAGCGATCAACAAATACTTCGGGGCAGATTTACTAAACAGGGCAAATTAGCCAATGCTCAAGCGACAAAATTCTGGAAAAAAAACAAACAAACGTTAAACAATGATTAAGACTAAGATACCTCAGCAAAATCCTGATTTCAATCAGAATTAAAATATTTACAAAATAAATATGACATTATATGGTTCTATTTGCTGATTAGTCTGCAAAAAAACTACATAGATTCAAACAGATTTGGACAAAAAATATGATTTTAGTTGCCTGTCTGAATAATAAATATCCTGTTAGACGCTGTGGACAGAGCTAGTTAGAACAAAAAATATTTATATGCAAGAGAAAGTTTTTAGCACACTTGGGTAGCCACACTATCTTTGTTTCTTTCCCGAGGGTGAATGACAGAACCACCATAAGCTATTGGAAGGTGCATCTGAAATCAGGCCTTGGGTAAAGTAAAGTAATAAGTTGGAAACTAAATAAGGCATCCCTCTCAAGTAATTGGGTGTCCAAGAATAAGAAGCAGAAGGGACATTCATAACGGATTAGTTGGTTGGGAACGTATGAGTAGTGTTGTGTATAAGTGAGCGAGAGACTCAGGTAAAAGCCCTGAGGAAGCAGTCCTGCATCCACCAGCTGCTTCTTGTGATTTCACGCTTCATTGGCCTCATTAATGCGGAGCTGAACCGCACGCCTGTGGAGACAAACGCCGAGATTAGTCTCCACCACTCTCCTACTGCCTCTCACTTTTCCTAATGGCGTCTCTCAATCTCACACTTCTGCCTTTCTCGTTCTTCCTCCATGGACACCATGGAGCAAACTTTCTGGAGAAGAAACTGTGTTGCAGCCTGCGGAGAAGATGAAAGGGGAAATATGGGCTGCACACAGGCAGCGTTGGCCATTATAGTGAGAGTTGGAGGAAGATCATGGATACGATCTCAAAAACACCTGCTGAGAAAAACCACTCTAAGCAGACACCATACACAATATTTAACCATAGAGAAATGCAGAAAACCTTTAAAAACCCAACTCTGTCCTTAAAGGAATGGGCGTCTCTGCAAACTCCTATGACTTTCTTCTGTGGAACATAAAAAGTAAATATTAAAAAAAAAAATTGTTCATGCTGCTTATAGTAAAAATATTGGCTAGGTAGCTATCAAGATTCAAAAAAGTACCACAAAATTATCATAAAACTGATCCATATGACTTGAAGAAGCCATTTTTACTGAAAAACATGTTTTATGGTGCTGTTATGGTGCTTTTGGAGCAGTAACATTCTTCAAAATATCTTTTTGTGTTCCACAGAAAAAAAATTAACTTAAACTAGTTAAGCAAATTATGACAATTTGAAATGTTGGCTTCTGTTTAAAAGTTTGGGGTCTGTAAGATCTTTTTTATATTTTTGAAAGAAGACTCTTATGCGCATCAAGGTTGCATTTATTTGATCAAAAACACAGTAAAACAGTAATATTGTGAAATATTATTACAAGTTAAAATAGCGGTTATATTTGTATATATGTATGTTTTGTGGAAACCATGATACATTTACTTTAGGATTTGTTGATGAATAGAAAGTTCAGAATAACAGCATTTAATCTAAATAATTTTTTTTTTTTTGGTAACATTATAAATGTCTTTACTGTCACTTTTGGCAATTGACAATCAGTTTAATGTATCCTTGCTGAATAAATGTATTATTGTTTTATTCATTTGTAAAAAAACAAAAAACAAATCTTACTGGTCCCAAAAATTTGAATGGTAGTGTATGTAATTGGTGAAGTATAGAAGATATTTTGACATTTTCAGTCAAAGCTTCAGAGGTTTAAAAATCATCAGGGCTGCTTCAATAAACGCCGACAAGATAAATAAATCCAAATAAACTCACAAGTACAAACACACATTTTTCCTGGGAGACACCAGCTTTGTCAGCACAACTAATTAGGAACAACTCCTCTTGCAAGTCCATAAAAATACAACTGGGATAGAATTAACAGCATCTATATGTTCACATTTCATCTCATCTAGTCTGTCAGCACACAAAGTCACACTTGACCCCCAGAGACAGCTAAAAAATGGTTGTCAGGAATAATTGTGCGGTAATGAGCATTTCCACAAGATTCCTGATGGATCGATAAAATATGTTGCTTTTCTTTACAGGGGGACTTGACTAAACAAACCGCAAGGAAACCAGAGCAGCGTTTCTGAGTAGGAATCCTGATGCTGACCGATGAAATAAAAACGCTAAAATCTATAACCATGATGGTACGGTGGATGATTCTGAAGCGCAGAGCAAAAACAGAGAATTTTTTTTGTCAGGGCGATCATGTCAAGAAATGCAATGAAAGTGAAAACGAAGAGTGGTATTTTCAAGCGTAAGCACTATTGGTAGCAAGAAATTGTTATTTGTGGTTAAATTCAAAGTTCAATGTCAATATGGCAGATACAGTATGTAATACACATCTGAACGTCTTTCAAATTCAGTTCATACAAGTACTAGGAATTCAGAGAAAGGTATATGTGGTGGTAGACGGACAATGCTGAAAAACACACACACACACACACACTCAAACAAACCTCAGGCGCAGCAGTGGTTTCCTCAGTACGCTTGACCTCAGCCTCTGGTCCTCGCAGAGTCTGCAGGAAGAGGGCGGCTTTCCTCTTGCGCTCAGCCTGAAGCTGCCTCTCTTTGGACTCTTTGGAGGCCTGGGCGAGCTTCTCTCTCGCTGCAGCTGCTAACCGGTCCTCCAGCTTCTGTTTGGCTGGAAGAGAAAAGGGAGGAAAGGTCAGACACACACGTACACATTTGTCTTGATACACACCATATGCTCTGACAAATAAAAGCATAGGCAAGGGAGCTTGCGTGCATTGTGCGGTGCTTCTGCTACTAAGCAAATGCAAAATGTTTCTAGACGAGGCTGCTTGTGACTTACCTAGTTTTGTAAGCCAGCACGCCTCATAAAAACTGCATAGAGCTTAAAAAGCTACACAATAACGATGGATCGCATTTTAATGTTTCACATCTACCGCGATAGAATTATCCCTTCTGACATTCACTCTCTGCTTAGGTGTTTAAGGCTGCCTGGCTACGGATTGTATAACGGTTGATGGGGTCTCAGTTTAGCTAGCTTAAGTAGGCTTCTGTTCATGGGAACAGAAATAACAAAAGGAAAACGGGGAAAAAAACAAGTCATTATATTCTACAAGAACAAGAAGAGGGCCCTGTCAGTGTCCGCACTAAAAATAGGCCCCCTGCCACGGACAATCACGTATAACTCAGGAACAAACACAACTGGAGAGAGAACAGAGTCTTCTCCATTACGTCACTGCGAGTGAGATAATACTGTGTAACAGCGATAAAGAAAGATGAGTTGGGAAGGAAACTTGTTTGAGATGTCTCTCAATCAGCAAAGCTCCTTCCCACAATGTATTTCGACAATCGCAAGTTATTTGCACCGCCGTGAAACAAAAACAATCTTCAAGCCTTGCAGTCCTGTTACGATTTAACCTAATCCTCTGTTAGTGCAAGGCATTGTGCCCTCGCTTTAATGAGAGCTCAGAGACAAACCGCACTAAAAATGAAGAGCAGCAACTATTAAACTATTTCAGATGTGTTCCTGGAAAGGAAAAGAAAGGATTGTATTGTACATATTACTTGTACAATATTATAATATACAGTGGGTACGGAAAGTATTCAGACCCCCTTAAATTTTTCACTCTTTGTGATATTGCAGCCATTTGCTAAAATCATTTCAGTTATTTTTTTTCCTCATTAATGTACACACAGCACCCCATATTGACAGAAAAACACAGAATTGTTGACATTTTTGCAGATTTATTAAAAAAGAAAAACTGAAATATCACATGGTCCTAAGTATTCAGACCCTTTGCTCAGTATTTAGTAGAAGCACCCTTTTGATCTAATACAGCCATGAGTCTTTTTGGGAAAGATGCAACAAGTTTTTCACACCTGGATTTGGGGATCCTCTGCCATTCCTCCTTGCAGATCCTCTCCAGTTCTGTCAGGTTGGATGGTAAACGTTGGTGGACAGCCATTTTTAGGTCTCTCCAGAGATGCTCAATTGGGTTTAAGTCAGGGCTCTGGCTGGGCCATTCAAGAACAGTCACAGAGTTGTTGTGAAGCCACTCCTTCGTTATTTTAGCTGTGTGCTTAGGGTCATTGTCTTGTTGGGAGGTAAACCTTTGGCCCAGTCTGAGGTCCTGAGCACTCTGGAGAAGGTTTTCGTCCAGGATATCCCTGTACTTGGCTGCATTCATCTTTCCCTCGATTGCAACCAGTTGTCCTGTCCCTGCAGCTGAAAAACACCCCCACAGCATGATGCTGCCACCACCATGCTTCACTGTTGGGACTGTATTGGACAGGTGATGAGCAGTGCCTGGTTTTCTCCATACATACCGCTTAGAATTAAGGCCAAAAAGTTCTATCTTGGCCTCATCCGACCAGAGAATCTTATTTCTCACCATCTTGGAGTCCTTCAGGTGTTTTTTCATGTGTCTTGCACTGAGGAGAGGCTTCCGTCGGGCCACTCTGCCATAAAGCCCCGACTGGTGGAGGGCTGCAGTGATGGTTGACTTTCTACAACTTTCTCCCATCTCCCGCCTGCATCTCTGGCGCTCAGCCACAGTGATCTTTGGGTTCTTCTTTACCTCTCTCACCAAGGCTCTTCTCCCCCGATAGCTCAGTTTGGCCGGACGGCCAGCTCTAGGAAGGGTTCTGGTCGTCCCAAACGTCTTCCATTTAAGGAATGGAGGCCACTGTGCTCTTGGGAACCTTAAGTGCAGCAGAATTTTTTTTGTAACCTTGGCCAGATCTGTGCTTTGCCACAATTCTGTCTCTGAGCTCTTCAGGCAGTTCCTTTGACTTCATGATTCTCATTTGCTCTGACATGCACTGTGAGCTGTAAGGTCTTATATAGACAGGTGTGTGGCTTTGCTAATCAAGTCCAATCAGTATAATCAAATACAGCTGGACTCAAATGAAGGTGTAGAATCATCTCAAGGATGATCAGAAGAAATGGACAGCACCTGCGTTAAATATATGAGTGTCACAGCAAAGGGTCTGAATACTTAGGACCATGTGATATTTCAGTTTTTCTTTTTTAATAAATTTGCAAAAATGTCAACAATTCTGTGTTTTTCTGTCAATATGGGGTACTGTGTGTACATTAATGAGGAAAAAAAATTAACTTAAATGATTTTAGCAAATGGCTGCAATATAACAAAGAGTGAAAAATGTAAGGGGGTCTGAATACTTTCCGTACCCACTGTATATCTTTAACTCAATCACTTAGAACCAGTTCAGTCCAACTGTTGAGCGAATCATTCAAATCAGTTTTGTGAGGCAGACCAACTAATTTATTGAAAAGATCTGATATGATCCGTTCACAAATTGGACATTGACACTTCTCTCATTACCTCCACATCTCATGAGATCTAAGGTAGATTTCCAAATGTCAGGGAAAAATAACTGACATTTCAATAAAAGACATTTTTCTTTCTAAAAAGAAAATATAATTCGAAGTATTAAATAATATAATAGTAGTTTATAAATAATGGTACTGAAATAATACAGATTCACTGAACAACACTCATTCACTTCCATAAAAAACATTGTCAGGATGTAAATAAAACAAATCCCTTTTTGTGGCCCACTGAAGAGAGAAATTCATACAGGTGAGTAAATAATGACTGCTTTTCTTTCAGAATTGATATATTCCACAAGGTTTCACCTAAAATGCCCCAAAATTTAAACAATTAAAAATGATTAGCCATTTTTGCAAGTTCATGTATAGTTGTTACAAGTCTAAATATAGTCTAAAATACATTGCAAACAAATCAAGTCATATGTAATTCATTTGTTTTTGATCACTGCTCTTTTCAAAGAGCTTGTGTGCATTCTTAGATAAAGGACTGCAATAACGTTCCATATACATGTGTGACACGCCTTTTCAATGCAACCCACAGCACTTAACACCAGTAATTTGCTTGTGGCATTTCTAAAAGCAATGACTCGTAATTTTCTACATTTTCCTGCAAATTTCTTTTTTCTTGCATAATTTCTCATCTGCACACTTCACTGGCAGCCAATAACATTTTGACAAAAATCCAATAAGGCTACCTTTTGAGGTTTAATTTTGAAACTACAATTTGCAATATAAACAGGTAAGCTCTGGTAAATACACAAGGGGTGTAAATACTTTGCCTCTGCTTTCGCAACCACAAGAAACAGCAGAGAGTCGACCCAATAAAACTTTCACTCATGATCACGCAAACTCCCTCAGTAAATAAACTAAAGGTAATAGATGGACACATGAAAACAGACCGAGCGTTTGCTGAATTGTGCATCTGTGATTCTTTAACAGCTCATCAATACAGATTATGCTCCTCCGGATGGGTCGATAGTCATGCAATCTAAGCTAGTTTGCCACTGAGTGAGGCCTTCTTGGCTGCAGTGCCATTTATTTCACTTCCTCGTGCAGTAAACTTCCTCTGGGCATTTGGTCTTATTACTGTAATTACCCCTGCGTTCCAGGAGCATTACTGCTCAGTGCTCAGCGCTCGACCGGAGTGTCTGCCGGGTGCAGTCCGATGTCAGTGATGAGATTTAACTAAATTCATTTTTAATGGGGAACAAGAAAACCAATGCAAAGCATGCATGTTATAACGAAAGGTGCATCTCTTGTTAAACGAATAGTTCACCCGAAGTGAACATCTGTCATCATTTCCTCACCCTTGTGACGTTCCAAACTCTATGACTTTCTGTCTTCCGTGGAAAATGAAATATTGAACAATATCCTGGCTCTACTCTTTCACATATAATGAAAGTAAATGAGGACTAGGGCTGTCAAGCTCAAACATTCAAAAAAAAAAAAAAAAGTACCATAAAAGTAGTCCATACAATATCTGTATACTGTATAAACTTAGTCTTTCCCCTAGGTGACAATGATGTTTGGTCATGTAACAATGTCAAGTCAAGTCACCTTTATTTATATAGCGCTTTATACAATACAGATTGTGTAAAAGACGCTTTACAGTGTTAAACAGGAAAATAGTGTGACTATAATGCAAGAGGACAATAGTAAACAGTCAATGTTTCAGTTAAAGTCAGTTTATTGTTGATTCAGTGTTGTCATCGTCCAACTCAGTTCAGTCGTCTTCAAATAGTGTCTGTGCAATCAAGTCAACAATATGGCCAAAAATGGTGAAAAAATTAAGCAATGGCAAATCACAGGAATCAAATGTTTTACATCTGAAAACTGTCATATTTGAATAGATGCCAACGGCAAAAGGCAAGATTTTAGATGAATTTGAATCTCACACAAAATTAGACCATCATATTAAAGGGGTCATATGATGCGATTTCAAGTTTTCCTTTCTCTTTGGAGTGTTACAAGCTGTTCGTGAATAGATAAGATCCCTAAAGTTGCAAAGACTAAAGTCTCAAACCCAAAGAGATGTTCTTTATAAAAGTCAAGACTCGTCCACGCCCTCCTAAAACGCCTCTTTTAAACATGCCCCCACATGTCTACGTTACTGTGTGGGAAGATTTGCATAACGCCACCCAAATGTTCACGCAAAGAAAGAAGGCGTAACTTTGATTCTCGCTGTAGTATTGTTGCTGCCGCCCGCCGCCGCCATGTCGCGGAGACGCTGTGTGTTTCCTTGTGAAAGAATTGGATAAACAATCCAAAATATACTAATGTATCATTATAGCAAAAACAGGATATATACAATACAAATCAAAAGTTTAGGATTGGTATGACTTTTTAAAGAAAATAATATTGATAATATGTATGTTAATATTGATATATTTAATAAATTATATTTTTAATCAGTGTCTTTAAAGGAATAATAATTTTCTGCTTTCCATTGTCTTCCATTGCATTTTTTCCCCCATACTATAGAAGTCAATGGGGACCAGCGACTGTTCGGTCAACCACATTCTTCAAAATATCTTCTTTTGTGTTCAACAGAAGAAAGAAACTCATACAGGCTCTGAACAACTAGAGGGTGAGTACATTTCCATTTTTGGGTGAATTATCCTTTTAACTAATCAAAGTATCAGTAAAGACTATTACATAAAAACGGTTCTTTTAAACTTTCCATTAATCAAGAAATCCTGGAAAAAAAGTCACAGTTCCCAAAAAGGTTAAGCAGCACAACTGTTTTCAATATTAGTAATAAGAAGCAATGTTTTTTGAGCAGCAAATCAGCATAATAGAACGTTCCTGAAGGATCATGTGACACTGAAGACTGGAGTAATGGCTGCTGTTGCATCACACTTTTTGAAATGTATTAAAATAGAAAAACATTACTAATAATATTTCACAATATTACTGTTTTTACTTTATTTTGATCAAATAAATGCAGACTTGTTTCAAAATCTTACTGACCCCAAACGGGTAGTGGTAGTGTAGTTACAAATGGTAGTGTAGTTGGTCCGAAAATTTCCTGTTTTTAGGCAAAAACTCATTTACAATCTCTCATGCACATCTGCAGATCTCATTTCCGGTGTAGACGTTGTTGGTATTTTTGACTGCGAGCTGTCCTTCTCATTTTATCTGTGTGAAACACTCCCTCTTAATTACAGGGGACAGTTATTGCCACTGGTGAGCATGGTCCATATGGACAGATCTATTACATTAGATCCCTGGCCCTCGCCGGAGTAATTTAATGTGCTGCCAGTCATTGTGATGTGACAGCGATCAGATCAGCTCACTATTTTAAGTCTCTGAGGGTCAAAAGAACAATTAAGAAGTCCTAAAAGGGCAGCAAAATCCGGTAACTCTCGGCTTAATGTGATCATGATAAACTACAGATTGTTTCTCAATATTTTTCATCTTGTTACAGTAAAAGATGTCTAGCTTCTAAGCTTCTGGCCAGTGAGAAATTACATTTGGGCTGCAACAATTACGGTGAGGGAAATCAGCACGAGCTATTTTCCGTAATACTCCACAAACTGACTCATCTCTTCTGTTTGAACAATTTTTCAGAACATTTACAAAAGAACAGCCTTGAAAACAGCAGACAAGGAATTATTTCAATTTTAATACACTTACAAAACTTAACTTCTGAACTTTACAGATAGTGAGTCAAATCTAAAACTTGCTAATATGCTTGGCATTTAAAAAGATGGACAATGGTCCAGAAAAGAGTCTAGTGGCTTTAAAAGCACAGTTCAAAAATGAACAATTGATTTAATGTTCTTCCAAACCTTTGACTTATTCATTTTGAGAAATACTCTGGCCACTCTTTACCATATAATGAAAGTGAGCGGAGACTTTGAAGCTCAAAAATATTAAAAAGAGCATTAAATTTAAATAATCCTTCCTTCTTTTTCTGAATCCATCCTGCCTGTCTTCATTTCATGCTTCCTTTCTCCTGCCCTCCGTTCTCATTCTTCAATTTTCCCCTTTTCCTGACCTTAATTTCATCCTGTCTCTTCCTTCATTCTTTCTTCTTTATATTTTCATTCTTTCCCTCTTCCTATTCTTTGTTCTTTCTTCCCCTACGTTCCTTCCACCTTCCTGTTCTTTGTTCCTTGATCCATCATTTCTTCTTCCTATCCATTATTCCTTTCTTCACATTCTTCCTATATTCCCTCTTTCTGTTATTCATTCTCTTCCTTCCTAGCCTTCCTTCGCTCTTTCTGTTCATTGTTCTTTTCCTTCTTCCTGTCCTTAATTTCTCCTGCATTTCCATTCCTTCTAGCTCCCCTCTTTCTATTCTTCATTCTTTTTCCCTTCCTACCTTGCTTCTTCCCCTCTTCCTGTACTTTATTCTTTCTTCCCTCTTCCCGTTTTTTTTTTTTTAGGGATGCGGGGAAAATTTTCATTTCTCCTTTCTTCCATTCTTCCTATCTTCCCTCCTTAGTTCATTTATCTTCCTTCCTTCCTACCTACCTTATTTCCCTCTTCCTGTCCTTTGTTCATCCCTCCTTCCTTTCTTTCTGACTTCTGCAGATTTAAATCTAAGCTAATTTGTCATTTAAATCTATTATATGGCTTCAGACTTTAGCACATTATTCAAATGAAACTTTTTATTGAAGGATGCGATTCACAATTATACATTTTTGAGTTCCACACAGTTTTGATCAAGCCGTTGAGTAAATGCTGTCAGAAAGTTTATTTTTGAATGAAATAATTCTTTAGTGAAGATTTTGACGCACCTTGTTTGGCCTCTAGCTCTTCCTGGGACAGTACTGGTTTCTTCTCCTCAGCCAATAGAGGTTGAGGAGGCTCTCTGGCTGCTTCGACCAATCCTATCGCCAACCCCGCTCCCTCTTGCACCTCCCCCTTCATCCCGTCCTCATCTGAGTCGTCGTCCAGTCGCACACGATTCTTCTCCAGAGGCAGAAGGTCATTTTCTTTCGACTTTATTGCGAAGCAGATGGGCGCAAAGGATGCTGTGAAGGGAGCAATAACAGACACGTTATGTCTAGTGACTGTCTTTAAACTTCCTCACTCAGCACAAATCTGCTGCATAGGTACTGTCATTATGGTCAAAGATGTGATTATTACAGTCAAGCCCAATAGCTCATCTATATTTACATTAGCGGAGACACAGGGGTCAACGCTCAATTTTTAAACACTAAGTGACACAGCCTGAGCACAACAACAGCAATGAATGGATGGAGAGACATGGGATGGTGCTGCTACGTGGGTGCATGAGGACATTGGCTGACAAGGATGTTCTGAGGTCAGGTGGCGAGGGACTCGATCATGGAGTGCAGAGCTGTCTTACCTTTAAGGAGCTTGCCCTCGTTCTGCTGCTTGTCAGAAGAGCAGTTTGCTGTGCTGTCCCCCCCACTGTTGTAAAGCAGCGAACCCTGTGAGGTCGAGACGACAGGAACAGAGAGAGACAGGGAAGAGAGACACAAAGTTACTTTACTTTGCAGACACAGGTTAAGGATGAAAATCCTGAGCTCTCAGTTTTCAGACAAAGGCTCTCTCAAGAGCTTGACAGTATTTTAAAGGACTTTCTTTGTACTGAATATGTGGTTATTGAGTCAGTAACTCCTCTATACTGTTTACAGGTGAAGAAAAGGAGGCATGGGGGAAATGGAAGGAGTTCAGGCAACAGGCAGAGCCTGAGAGAGAACCCATCTCATTCTTAAAAGGCCACGTGTAATATTTTAATGTTCAAGTTCTTTCTATGTCCTCTTTCATTCTTTTTCTTCCCTCTCCTTCCTTACCGATTTCTTTCCCCTTTACTTTCTTCCTGCTAGGTTACTCTTCATTCCTGCTTTCTTCACCTTACTTTATTGCTGTTTTTTCCGCTTTCTTCCCTCCTGCTTACTTTCTTCTTTTTCTTTTTTCCTTCCCGCTGTCGTATTCATTCCTTCCTTCCTTTCATTTTATATTTGTTCCTTCCTTCCATCCATTTTACATTCATTCTTTCCTTCCATTTTACATAAATTCTACCCTTCCATTTCACATTCTTTCCTTCCTTCCTTCCATTTTACATTAATTCCTTCCTTCCATTTTACATTCATTCTATCCTTCATTCCTTCCTTCCATTTTACATTCCTTCCTTCCTTCTTTCCATTTTACATTCCTTCCTTCCTTCTTTTCATTTTACATTCCTTCATTCCATTTTACCTTCCTTCCTTTCTATTAATAGAAACAAAAAAGTAAGCTTTGTTCGGAAACAATATTTATTTTTTTGCAATTGTTTTCTGCCACAGAAATTACTTCACCTTTAATCAAAGAAAAATGAAAAGAGGGAAGAAAACAATTTCCCACTTGCTATATGCGGTTTGGTCTGAGCTCTATTAGGATGAGATGCAGGCTTTGAGTATCACTCTGGGAGCTACACTGATGGACGAGTATAATCTCAGGAACGTTCTGCAGCGGAGAGAATCACGACAAGTTCCTTCACGGTCATGCAGCCTGAGAGCAATGCAGGCCTGATGCTCATTTATCAACCATCTGCCAGCAGATTACATGCTCAAAAATGTCTAACTCCACCTCAATACATGTTGAAGACTGGACTCCATACTGTGGGGTGGTGAAAAACTCAATGAGGTACAGTGCCTCCATACTAATTAGATGTTGTTTTCCTTACTCTGACCCAAATCTTTGGGTTTTATTTTTTTGTTTGAGTCAGCGGAATAGTACAAATGAATATTCTACACTGCTGTACGCTAATGTGCATAGCCACTAATAATAGTGAATCACACACGCTGTGATAATCCCACATAATCTCACTGCCGGGGTTTTAAGTAACATGGAGAAAAGAAAAAAAAAAAACACAGAGTGAGAGGACAAAAGTGAATGATTCTGAAAGTTTAGTGTCCCTAATGGAAGTTTTCAATATTTTACAGCTCTATTAAAGAAGTGTCTGCAGATCCTCACTGTAGCCCTGGGTAAGATGAAGGGTCAGGAGGACATTAAGCCCAGTTAGAAATCTCTCGCCCAAAGATGAAAGACAAGATGAAGGAATTAAATCAGGAGATTGGATATGTGACCAGACACTCGATAAAGTGAAGAGAGACACTGTGGGGCAAGTGAATGTTTCAGTGTAGCCTGTACTCTAACCTAGTGTTGAGAATTAAGGTTTTCATTCAGATTCATTGAAAAGTCTTATTCAGATTCAGTTTTTAAAAAATACCAGAAGTAAAAAAAAATAATAATAAATTGGTGCCCAGTACATGAAAGAATGGAAACTATTTTAATTAATTGGTAAAAAAGTGGAAAAAGGAAAAACTGCTGTGAATTACAAGCGCTCTCCTGAGCAGTCCATTTGTTTCCGCCTGTTTGCGCTGCTTTAAAACTGAGAATTTCAGTGTGCATTGGTTTCCAGAGAGTCCTTTGTTAAAGACCTCTGCTTACATCACCAAATGAATATCAAATGAACATTAATAACACATCAAGAGTTGTTCTATAGTCTCCCCCTGTGAGCGACATTACTTCTCCAGCCTTGGGTTTCCTTAAAAACATTCTCCCCTGTAGAGATGGTGCCATACAGAATGTCTTCATCTTCTCATATAAAGGCGGTAATCCCTTAATCCTGTTTATGGGTAAAGTCAGCAGAAGAAATACATGCTGATGGACCATAGCATGTGGAAGTAGCTCTATAACAGCAAAACACTGATGAGCAAAGTGACTATGGGAGAGTTAGCATGCTGTAATTTAGAGTGTGATGGTAGGTGTCATTCATGAAGGCTTATGAAGAGATGTGATGCCATGGAAAATATGATTCTGCCATCATCTCTAAGAAAAAATCATCCGCCCACAATCAAATATACAGTGATTTTGTTAAATCACAAAATGTACATTCCAGAATATTTCTCAGAATATTTTTGCATTCACACTTCAGCCCCAATTCCCTGACACCACAGATTCCTTTTCACACTGTAATAATTGAACAGCGGTATGGTTGCGTCATCAGCACAGTCTGACAGCTGTTTAGCTCTGTAGCTAGCTAACAAATGCAAAGGGAAGGCATCAAAAATTTAATATATTGAGTTTTTTTTTTTTAAACTCATGTTTTTCTCCATTTGGTGGAGGACTGAAACCTATCTGAACAAAAAGCAAGGTTGACATGAAATTCGATTATCTTAAAATAAAGTTGCTGTTAAACAACAGGAAAGGTTAACAAATGGGAAACATTTTTACACAGTGATACGTGAACAAACTAAACAAAACACCCTTCTGTCACATTAGGTTACACACCGCCATTCAGAACACCATCAATTGCAAGAAAACAATGATAATAAATGTTTAATCAACAATATTGTTTTAGTTTATCTTATTTGAAGATTCTTTAACATTTCAACTGACTGCATTACATTTCAGTCTACATGAGCTGAAACATCTGACCAAACATGATACAATTATGTGTTAATACCTGTTTTGTCAAATTGCATGTTGTAAGAAAATGTACACAGGCAAAAGCAAATGGTTGTGACCCGCATTACATGGTTATTGCATCTGTCTTGCATCAAAGATACAAAGAATGCTAGCTGTTCACCTAAGGCTGTTTCTGCAGAGACAATCAGCAAAGGAAAGGCTTTGGCGCTTTGGGACTGATGCCTCGTAAGTGCGGTCGTCATCATGTACATCATCAATAACGGTTCACTTGGGTAAATTAAACCAGAATGTTTTCCAAATCGAATCCAAAACTCTTCAAGCAGACTTCCACAGTGAGGTTCCTCACATCCTAACTCCGAAAGTAACTTTCATGCAAACCGAACTGAACAACAGTCAAACAGACTGAAAACTCTAGCGTATCTTATATACTGCGAGTACAATGTTCACAAAACAGACTTTTTTTCTAAGCAGTGGCAAAACCACTTTTGTAACATGTAAGGATTCTCGAAAAAATTTCAGGTGGCAGAGAAACTGACAACAAAAATAAGTTTCTTATTCCAAAAAGTCAGAAGTAAAACAAAAGTACATTCCAGATAGAGGAAAACAGCAAATCAAAAAACTGCTTTGAAGAAACTGGTGACTTGTTTAGTGATGCTGCCTCTGTTCTCTTAATTAATTCGTTTAAATGAGCTGTTGGAGGCCTTGTGTACAGTTTATTATTTCCATTAATAAAGCCATCAACGCACTGGCATGAGGACAGTTGGGTTATCTGACAAATCCACTGCCACCCTGTCAGGGCATTCCCCTCCTGCTCACAGAAAAGCAGGGCACTGCAATAATGGATCAAACAACGACAAAACAAATTGGAATAACAAGGGATGGAATGGTGAGGGAGGAGAGGTGCAACCAAGGTTCACTTCCCCAGAGGAGAATACAATGAAAGGTGGCAAACAAAGAAAGCAGGGTGACTGAAGTGCTCTTTGGCTCTTCCACCTCTTCAAAGGCGAGCTGAAGTACAGCAGACCGAATGAAGAGACAAAGGCACAAATCAAGAACAATGGCTTTCAAATTGCAAGCGCAGAGCTAACTCGACTATAAAGTTAGATAAAATGCATGTAGATATAGTAATGACGACAATGAAAAGAAAGACTGGTAACTGACAAGAGCGAGAGATAAGAGATAGAAGGAAAAAGGGAGAAAGAAAGAAAAATACACAACACATCCCTCAACTTGTATGTGAAACATAAACCATGTCTACAGCCATGCAATTACAACTGAAGTCTATGGGGCAAGGTATTTACAGAGGAGGTCAATGGGGTAAAGCATTCACAATAGACATCTACGGGGCAAGGCATTTACAATGAAAGTCAATGGGACAAGGCTTTCAAAATGGAAGTCTAGGGGGCAAGACATTTAGAATGAGAGTCAATGGGACAAGGCTTTCAAAACGGAAGTCTAGGGGGCAAGACATTTAGAATGAAAGTCCACAGGGCAAGGTATTTGCAGTGGAAATCTACAGGGCAAGGCATTTACAATGGAAGACTATGGGACAAGACATTTTCAGTGGAGGTCTATGGGCCAAGGGAGGCTCATGTTTTGTTAAAGCACTTCTCAAAAAAACAAAAAAAACAAAAACAAATTGCTATTTGTCCATTAAACCATGTTTTTAGTGTCAGGACTACTGTTGTAGGCGGATGGTCAAGACAAAGTTGAAAGACTAGAATGCACAGAAAATATTAGCACTCTCACTGCTCTGATGTTAACACGTATAATATATAGAGTTTGGTGGATAAACTTTAAGAACAACTGTAATAGAGATTTGCATCACTGTACTTCTAAAGTATGTTAATAGAGCAACACCTCTAAAAAATTAAAAAAACAAAACCCCCATTAATGTTACAATAAGGTTTCATTAGTAAATGTGTTAACATTAGAAGATGAATTATCAACTGTAATAGAGATTTGCATCACTGTACTTCTAAAGTATGTTAATAGAGCAACACCTCTAAAAAATTAAAAAACAAAACCCCCATTAATGTTACAATAAGGTTTCATTAGTAAATGTGTTAACATTAGAAGATGAATTACGTATAAGGAAGCTAGAAACAAAAAACTTAATTTTATAGGATTTAACAACCAACATTAATTTCTACATGAAATTAGGGCTGTCGCGATAACCGCAATATCGCGCTATTGACGAGCAAACTGCAGAGGAATGCAAGAACCGCAGCAACCGCGATTTTTGCGTGTTTTCTTTTTTCGTAAGGTTATGCCCTTCTCATTTTACACTTCATGCATGTGGACTGAATATTAAACAAGTTTGTAATGATAACAATGTGTACCATGCTGATTTGTACAGAGGCTCCGTAGATTTGCACTTAACAAGCCTAAACAGACAGTGAATGAGAGAGAGATCGACTGAGCGCGTGCGATTAGGTTCCTCCAGGCTGAGTCATATATATTTGTGAAAATAGGTTGTCATGTCCAAGGAACGCGAAATCTCTGTCTTAGCATCGACACATAGCTGGTCAGCTGAGCCTTCTAAAATGGCGCTCAAAGTTAAAATGATTTCAACAGCGTGTTTCATTACGTATCTTTGAATGAATGAATCAGCGTTTTTGAACGTGTAGTTGAATGACAGTCCCTTTCCACCACCTTGTGGCGCAACACTGTAACTGCACTGACTGACAGCCCGTCTAGAACGCCGCGCACAGGTGGAAATATCAATAGAAAGTCTCTTGTCCAGTCAGATTAGAAGATCAGATTACAACTAGGCTAACTGTTATACATATAGGCTAACGCTAGCCTGACGATCTTATTGTCAGGTTTATGTTCTGTTATGTGGACCGTTATTTTGTCATTCTCTTCTGTTTACTTCACTTCCTGTTTCAAAGCTATTTGGTTTCGAATTCATTGTCTTCTGAATATGACCTTGTTAGTTATATCGTAACACAAACACACACAAATTATATATACACACACATGTATGGCGATAATACCGCATACTGCGCTATTAAGCCACTCAAAATTATCGCAAGGGAAATTCCCTCACCGCGACAGCCCTACATGTAATATTTTTTAACATTTCAAGTTGTATAAATCAACATTGTATTATGAATAAACATGGGTTAGCAATGAACGAGTGTATTTATAAATTAACAATAATCTTAATAAAAGCTGTATAAACTTAAGTTGTTGCACAAAAAAGTCATCCATTGTGACCAATCTGTAATTTTTACAAACTGAAGGATGAAACTAAATTATTTCACAAATAACCGCAGAAACACTGGGGCGCTCATACTGTAAGACTGTAATCAAGGCTTCGATTAAACACACTGGATAATTCTCTTTATAATTAGGATAGACATAATAAAGGAGGTTATGGAGTACAAAATGCTAGGATTGACGGAGAGACTAATTACAGATACGATCTATAATTGATGAAGCAGACGCTCAAAGACAAAGACTCAGCTCACAGGCTTAAAACAGAGGTTGGGGTTTGCAAATATGTCTGCTTAATCACCACAGAAGTGAACAGGAAGAGATGCTGTTTGTTCTTGCACTGCCACTAATGGCCTGCCAGTTGCAGTAATTACAGACTGTGCTTTTAAAGTAGGTACAGGAGAATATGGGAGTCTTGGGACTTGACAGAAAACAAGATACCCTGGCACCTCAGTTGGTCCTTAAGTGAACTATGTGAGACGTGAGACAGGACAAGATGAGAAGCAAACATGTTGCAAGAGAGTGTGAGGAACGGCACAAACAAAAATGACAGCATCCATGCAACTATGCATTGTAACACACATGTGTTTGCATGTGAAAACACATGACAAGTGTTCACATTCATTACAATTCAATAAATTCAAGTTAACACAGAAGACTTCTTTCAAAAAGCTTTCAAGAAACGTGTCTTAAGCACCAACTCAGCATATTAGAATGATTTCTGAAGAGTCATGTGACACTGAAGACTGCAGTAATGGCTGCTGAAAAATCAGCTTTTCCATTACTGGAAAAACTACGGCAAACAGTTGTTTTACATTTTAAACATAGTTCATAATACTACAGTTTTTTTTATTAAATAAATGCAGCCCTGCATAAAATACCTTTTTCAAAAACTTTAAAAATCTCAATTTTTCCAAACTTTTGAAGCACTGAGACGTCAAATAACCACAAAATCTAACAACTATGGTATTAAAATTCAACTCTTTACCTCAAATCATTCAAATATATGGTACTCTTCAGGCTAGTCCAGCTAATCCACTTATCGACCAGCAATAGACTAGAATAAGCCTTTACAAATAAGCTAATTGATTGTTTTACATTAAAGGAACGCTTTCTTTCCTAAAAAAGAATGGCATTCTTTCCAACACCCACTACACTGAGCACAGCAATTTCTGATTCATTTTTCTACAAGTGATCAGTCTCCTCCTCCACATACTGTCTGTAGTCTGTATTCTGGAGCCTGTGGATTTTATTCACTTCCCCATGCATTGTAAGTAACCAGAAACCAAAGGGAAGCTGCAACTTTGGATGTACATAAAAAAGAGAGAGGGACACATGATCAAAAATGGTTTAGCTGAGGAAAAAGTGCCCTAGAGGGGGCTGTAAAGTGGCACACTGCTAGAAATGTGCAGACAGCCTTTAAGCGCCACTGTCGTAACGGAGATACTGGAGCTTGAAGGCATTTCTCAAAGTCAATGACATGAGTAGCGCACATCCATCTGCCAAAATTAAACATGAAGAGATAATTACAGCCCTCCATGTCTTTTAACCACCTCCAGGTAAGACCACTAATCAGCAAAAGTATTCATAATTCTTCTGATTAAACAAAACACAAGTCTAATTCAATTTTTTTTTAATATTAACGTAATTTTCTGAACTATATATTTGTAAGATATTTTGAAATATTTACAGAAGACATGCAAATGTATTTCCCTTACTACCGCCCTCAAAAACCACAACAAAGATAATTCCTGTCTTTCAATTTTCATGTTTTTAAAGTAGTCTGTTGGATATGAAAGAGAATGCAGAAACCATGCCAGAGGGTAAAAATACACTTCTAAAAAATAAAGCTTTACTTTCATTTAAGAAAAAACATGAAATATTGGCAGGGGTAAAAACTTGTAAAAAGAGAGCAGAGAGATTTTTAAAAATTATTTAATAAAACATGAATGTCACATTTATTAAAAAATATCAAAGATTATATGTAAGGGATAATGCCATTCATTACCGCAACTTAAACCTCAACAGGCTGATATGGATCCCAATGCAAAGTGGAGCAGTTCTCTAAGAACTTAAAGGGGTTTACTTTGTGATAATGACCATACCACAGTTAATTATTATGTTGCTTGCATGGCTACTTATAAATAAATAAAATCAAAATAAATAAATAAAAAGGACATGAAATATTGATCTAAGTTGAAATTATTTTAACATAAAAAGAATGCACTGTGCTATGAGAGAGATGCAACTAGCTATCTAGGAAATTGGCTGCCAGGGACAATATTCACATATATAAATCAGTATCCATTACACAAAAATATCAGCAGGATCCTGCGATCGGCCAATCAGAATCAAGTATTCAAGAGAGCAGTGTAATAAGCAGAAGATATGCTCTATCGAATTCAAGAAGAAAGCTCTGTGCAGTTCAGAAATCCTTCTAATGTATAAAAGTAGTCGCTCAAGAGTGGAGGATGGAAATGTAGTGCTGTGAAGAGAAGAGCGTTTTGATCAAATTTTTAATAACATGTTATAATGTTTGTGAGGAAAAACAAAATGGGTATACAATACATAAATAGTTGTTGGTGGAACTACAGAGAAATGTTTCAACTTTTCATTAAAAGCAGCTAAAAGGCCAACCATTTCACTTAAACATGAGCGCGTGCCACAACCTCAGCTCTGGAACGTTGACGGAGCAGCAGAAACTCAAAAGCTGTAGCACAAAAGCAATATTGATGATTTATGAAGTTGAGGTGACCAGCCAAATCCTTGATTATCACACAGGGAAATATTAACAAGGACCTCACCAAATCAAGCAAAAATATACTCTCAGGTTTCTAATGCCACACAAGAACAAAACTTAGTCAATTTCATTCAAATTAACTTAGAGGATCTTGATTGAAATATCAAATAATTAGACCATTAATGAAAGCAGAGAAACAACAATGTCATGCTATCATCTGACATACTCACCAGACCCTGTTTTTCTTTGATAAATACATTAAGTGCCATACTAGACTAGTTTTAATAGAAATGGCATATAAAGCTTGTCTGAGAAAGGTCTGATAAGGAGAAATAAAACAGGGCAATGGGCTCCGGAACAACCATAACCATGTTTAAAAAGACTTTATTAAACATAAGTACATGTTCTTCAAAGAGAACACCACAAGAACTGTGATGATAGTCAAAGCACACAGTTTTAAATACGAGACTGGGTCGCAATTACAAGAATCGTGACTTTAAGAACCTGCCAGCTTTAAGGTCAAACTCCCCACCTGACCTTAAAAATAATTCAAAGCGCCCGAACCATCCAGGACAAAACATTATCCTCTAAAAGTCAAGCAACAACAGTCCCTGAGAGTCTCCAGACAGCATTCTGCCTTGTAAAAGCTTTTTACAACACAAGTTCCCTCATATATTTCCAAAAAATAAATAAAAATTATACTAAGGGGGGAAAACACATGAAATGTGGTTAAATATAGCTGACTTAAAGCAGTCAGACTTTGCTGAGATGGAGAAATCTGAAACAAATGTCACTCGCTTTGAAGAAGATCCCAGAACATCAAGTTTAAATGCTGGCTGAGACTGACGAATTTACAGGGATGCTGAACTTTGCAAATCATGTCAAGCATCCTCAGTGGATCCTGAATAAGTGAGGAGGAATAAAGGAACATCATGCAATGCAAAAAAATACTTTTGTGTTGAGATATTAGATTGCGGTTTTCCTGTGCGTGCATGTAGGTTATTCTGCCCTATTTATTGATTTGATACAACTTTTATTCACCCATAAACAGATAAAAAGCTTTCAGACACTTGGTGGGACACGGGTTTTAATGAGGCAGCGGGTGTTAGTGAAATATGACTAACCACATGAACTCCCATCGTGTAGTATGATGCTCAAAGCACTAGGTTGTGGGATGGTGTCTTTGAGGTATGCACACAAATTACAAGAATAAATTGATTTTCACAGGCTTGAGGCTTCCTCTGTCCTTCCTCTGAACCTCTGGATTTCTATCCTGACCGCGCAAATAAAAATCCTCCAAAATGACTTAAATTATTATGTATCTATCTGTATTTATGTAGTTATGTTCTACTGTAGTGTTATCTGTATGCAGCAAGGGTCTGAGAGTAACGCAATTTCAATTATCTGTGTGTATGTGCTGTACATGTGGAAGAATTGACAAAGCAGACTTGACTTGACTTAAATGAAAAAGCACTGAAGTGTGCATGAATGCAGAACGCTTCATCGGACAACGCTTTGACATGGTTCAGTTTTTCTATCGGTTTGCTCTAATGACGTGATAAAACATGCAATTTAAGATGATATTAAACAAAATACTAATTCAGGAAGCAAAACTTTCTGCAACACCAGCCTTAAACTGAGAAATTTTACTGGCCATAAATATTACTGGCCATGAAACTGTATTTTGCCTAATCTTGTATTTTGCATAAAAGAAACTGGAGCATTAAGCCACATATTAAAAAATAAATACGAATTAAAGAAACGTGTAGTACTCTTAGCATTATTTGCTTGCATAAGCCACTTGATTTGATACTTTGCTTGATCTTATGTAATGATATTCAGACATTTTAAGACTGATTTAAAGTTTGTACCTTTTTTGTGTTCCATGAAAGAAAGTCATAGACATTTGGAATGACAAGAGGATGAGTAAATGTTGACAAAACTTTCATTTTTGGGTGAACTAATACTTTAAGCATCCAAGTGAGTCCAATACTTCTTGGGAGCATTAACTTGATCGCTCTTTCAGACAATGCTTAGCAGCAGTCCAAAAGTGAGCTCAAGGGATCTCCAGAACTCTCTACCCAGTTAACTTTGGGAATGCATGTCGAATTTTATGCACCCAAAGCAAAGCCAAAGCTTTAAAAGTTTGGGAAGCATTTAGCACATCCGGCAGCTGGAATGACTGCCACCCAGTTGGAAGTACAAATAAGAGTGGAAGAAATTCAAAATGAATAAACAACTAAAAATTGCACCACTTATGATGCAAAAAGTTCTGAACAACTGAAGGAATTAGCTAAAGCCATAGCCCAACTCTGTCTCTTGAGACAATATTCCTCCTGGCAGGGAAAGCAAATAACATCAGATCCTGCTGTGAGCACAGTATTGTTGCATTGATTGTGACAATGGAATATTTCGTCAAATTTTCCCACTAAAACACTCTCCTTCCACTATTTATCCAACGGTGAAAAAAATTGGCAAAATGGTGAAAACCAATGCAAAAAACCGTGTTCGGTATTCGGTCCAGTGTTTCATTTTGCTCGGCTTCGGCCAAGAATGTTCATTTCGGTGCATCCCTACTTATTTCCTTTCATTCTTTCTTACTGACAACCTCCATATTTAGAGAGCTATAGGCTGCAGATCTTACATCTCTTCAGATCCAGTGATACGTTTCTAAAAATAAAGCTTCTAAAAGTGTGTTTTTGCAGCGATTCCATTTAAGAACCATTTTGGGTTCCCTAAAGAACCTTTCTTAAAATAACCATTTTTATTAGTCTTAGATTATTTTATTCATCTAAAGAACCCTTTTCCACTATAAAGAACCTTTTGCATAATGAAAAGGTTCCATGGAGGTTAAATATTCTTGATTGTACAATGGATCCTCTACCATTGCACAAAATGTTCTTTAGTGGAAAAGGGATCTTCAGACTATATTTAAATGTTCTTCACACTAAGACAAAATATATATTTCTTTTAAGAACTCACAAAAATGTTCTTTGGGGAAGCCAAAATGGTTCTTCTATTCACTATGAAAAGCCCCTTTTAGAATCTTATTTTTAAGAGTTAATAACTTTACAGGAAACACTTCAGGACAAAGTGGTGTATATGTCTAATTCCATATTTTTTTATTTTTCTAACTACATAATGTAGAACAACCACTACAGCTAAACATATATTACCATAAGACAACAAATAAAACCGGTCAGATAGGGCTGTCAATCTGTTTAAAAATGTAAGTAATTACATAGGTCTAATTAATTAATAAATTAAATCAGACTTCAATTGTACCAATGATAAAAATAAATAAATAAATAAAAATAATCATAATACTCAATGTAAGTACAAATCAGAGGGCATGATGATTGCTTACATTTTTTAAATGTGTTACTTTTTAAACAATTAAATCACACTAAATTAACATGTTCACTGATATCCCTAGCCTCAGAAACACACTGAGGTATCAACCAGCCAGAGTTTGCAGGGATGACTACGTCATGGTAACCGGAAAAAAAATCGATTTCATCTGAGCTCCCAAAGTCTCTGCTTAGCCCTGGATGAAAGCAATGCAGCGCACACAAAACTGCACATAAAAGCCTGATCCTCACATTTCTGACCTAAATATACACTGACAGAGGCACACAGCCAAAGCTCGCAGCCGGCGGTCTCATTAAGGAAAGGAGGATCTTCAGTCAAACTGTTGATCATAATCACGCACTGTGGAAAAACAGCAGCTACAGACTCAACTCAATGTGTGTAAACTTGTGCAAGTGACATCTGATACCAAATCTTACAATACCATCATAAAAACTCAACCTACACAAATTACATTTCACTGTGATTGGCTGCTTTTTTGTTACTTTCTACCCAATAAAAGGAGCTTAAGTCGGCTATTAAATACAATATATGCAAGCACGTCTTCGGTTCCATCTGCTTTTTTCCATTTTATTATGTTATGCTTCATCTAGCTGTTTTTGAACTTGTAACCTTGTTATGTATGCACGCCCATTAAATTTAAGGTACAGTGAACATTAATTAGATCATGCAGAAGTTGCCTGGCAACCTTCCATGAGTGTAACTCAGTGGTCACCAACGTGGTGCCCATGGGCACCTGGCAGCCCGCATGGAGTCTCCGAGTCACCCGCCAAGCACGTTCTATAAATAGCCTAAATTAGCATCGGGCGATAAATTACATCATATCGAGATTATGATAAAATTTATGTTAATAATGATGATAAGCTCTGGACATTTTGACTCAATATGGATTATTCTAACATCCTATCACACAACAGAAATAAATGTTACAGCAACCAGTCAGTGCATGTCGCTAATAAGTCTTATTAATAAGTGCATGTTCTGTGTGTTTGTGTGAATGCGTGGATTATTTAATCTCATACACAAACTCAAACACAGGTGATTCGTGGTATTTTCAGCGTCTGCATCTCAATATAAGAGGACATGAACACATGCACTTCATCTTCAGAGCTGCTCTGAGTCACTTCACCAGCTTTATGCAGTTTCATTTGCAAAAAAATACCATCAAATACACGCTGAAACTAAAACTAACTGAAAGACCTACAAGACAAACCGTCAAAATAAAAGTCAGATTTAACTTGAAATTATATGACTGAATATATTACTGTATACTACAATGCAATTCTCAAAGTAATAATAATATTATTTTTAAGGAATATCATACAACCAAGTTATTTTTTATTATTATTAATTTATAAAGTTCTGTTGTGCAGCATCATGTCTGATAAAATAAATAAATAAAATAAAAAAATAAAAATGCAATGTTTTGTTGTAAATTGATTTTCATTTGATTACGTTTTAAAAGATTGATTAAATTGTTAAAGTGTTATTAATTCATTTCACTAGACACCATTTTTTATGATAAATTTGTACTGAATCATAAAACACAGAATCCATAAGAAATCAAATGGAAAACACAGAATTTAGGGAAAAATAAAATGCATTTTTGCATAAAATGCAAGATATCAAGATAAAAGACGGAAAAAAAATTATATAAGGAGAAAATATGATCACTTTTAATGCCTCGAGGCCTGTTTCATAAGGCTTATTTCAGTTAGTCTGAGTCACTGTCAAATTATTTGGTTCCATAAAGCAAATTTAACATGGGCCTAGATCAAGCTTAGTCACTGTGGCAACTTATGCTGGAAACTGACCTGGTCTAAAGTAGGGATGTGCGCGACGACTAATTTGACTGTCGTTTAAACAAAAGTTTTGTATCCGACTAGTCGACTAGTCTAAAAGCAAGAAACCCCACAAAAGATGGTAAGAAAAACCCCCCTCTGTGCGTGCGTGTAGCATAGCCTATATAATAGCCTATATTTGAAATACTTAATCTATGAATCACTCTGTCAAATTCCTCAATGAATTCCGCTTGCCGCACACTTGCCTCGCGTTATCATCATTTCATTTTAGGCGGTCGTTAAACAGAAATAGGCGATTAACAATAAAATTCCTGCACTTGAAAAAACGCGCTCGGCAGGAACTGAAGTCGTAGGCATGCAGAGATAACGAAAAGCAAGCTGATAAGAGTTTCAGAAAGTGCCTGGACATCCCGCACCACCACCGAAGTGGTTGATCGTTAGAGGAATAGACGGCGCGGACGGGATCGCAGCGGCTGGGGGTTGTAGTGAATGACGTGTTGACATTTGCTGGCTTTGGCCAGCCTCTAAACTAACCCCTACGTGCCTGTATTGAATATGATTACGCATCGCTCCAGTAGAGTTATTGTAAGACAATTTGACATTACACAGTTTACTCAAAACTTTTCAGTTTCCTTCTAATTCAAAATAATCCCCCACCTTCTCGTCTTTCGCATGGTCATTTTTGAACTCTCCACAACTCACACGAAGAAAACGCATGTGAGGTCTGAGGTAAAAATTTAGTTTCCGCCCAGATAAACTTTTAAAAATAATGTATTATTTTTCAAACGTTTTATTTTAACTTGTTATTTAAAATGTTTTAAATGCAATGTTAAAATTATGGTAATGTGAATGATAAAATTCTGTTTTTGTTTTACTTTCTGTCGTGTAATCGACTATTCTTTTCAGTGCCGACTAGTAGGAGCCGTACCGTTTAGTCATTTAACTGCTATAAGAAACACACATGAACTCATTTGAGCTTAGTAATTAGTACTGAACTAGCTTACATTTGATTTACCTATTACAATAGTCCTTTTACAGTTACTGCTATCATAAAAATACACTGATATGCATGTTTAAAATTCTACAAAAGACACATTTAATGTCCAACAACAAATATTTTAGCAAAATGTATATTTTACTCAGAATTATTGCACTCCTATTTGATTGCGCGCCGTCTGTTTAGCGTGCATGCGTGCAGCAGCTCTCATTCAGTCGCGTAAGCCTCGCCTACTCCTGACACCGAAATGAAAGTTTGCGTGACTTTCTGACATTTACAGATGAAAAAAATATACCTGTGACATGTCAGTTATGCACTGAGGAAAACACAACGTCTCAAATGCATTAAACAGCACAGATATATTCACTGTTTGCGATAGTGGACTGATTTGATCCATGATCGACATTAAGGGCTGCTTAAGAATAAGCCTGCACAAATTAGTGAGATTGTGTGAACTTAATTTGTCATTTATGGAACCGCTTTAGCCCCGATTGATTTGTTAGGTTATTTCAAGTAAGGTTTTGGACTTTAATCCCCGCTTTTCCTCGGGTCTCCCGCAGTGTTGTGGTGATGCGTCACAATCACGCAGCAGCAGTGACGAGAGAACGCACTTGAGAAACAGCTGTAGTCAATCTACATATAAAATATTGGTCACAGATTATTGGTTACTTTCTAAACAATAAAAGTATAGTGCATCCACTAGTAAATATATATTAATAAATCGGTTTCTACCGATGAAAATATGTTAGAAACGATGCATCGTGATATAAATGCCAACTTGTAGCCGATGCACACTTTTTAAACTGATGCATCGCATTGTTAACTTTTTATGCCGATGCACCGAGCGAATCTGGGAATCTTCCCATCCCTAATATATGTATATATATGTATTGGAGTATATCAAACAAGTATTATTTTCCCCCAAATCGCACAGCCCTATTCAACTGTAATGTTTTGAACCTACGAGAATACTTTTCTTTTTTTCTCGTACTTTTTTTGTGCGCAAAGAAAACAAAAATTGTTTATTCAACAACAACTTCAGTTGCGTTGCGGTCTATGCGGGGGTCAGAGAGCTCTCGGATTTCATAAAAAAATATCTTAATTTGTGTTCCGAAGATGAACAAAGTCTTACTGGTTTGGAAGACATGAGGGCAGGTGAAGTAACGAATTACAAATACTCACGTTGCAGTAATTAAGTAGTTTTTATCAGTAATTGTACTTTGAGTAGTTTAAAAATTGTGTACTTTTACTTGAGTACATTTTAAGTGATGTATCGGTACTTTTACTCCGCTATTTTCCTCCGTTTGTGGTCGTTACATGCTTATTTTAATTTTATTTTTATCCATCAACGTGATTGGATAGAGAGATAGTAATAGGTCTTGTGACTTTCGTCAAATCAGAGTGTGCATAGAAAACTTTAACCGCCAACTGTTTATCATGGCTGCTGGAAGTGCATTCTTCAAGCATCTATTCAGTCACATCTTCCTCTAACTTAATATGTTAAGGTACATTTCGGATTTCTGCTTACAAAATGATTTGTATATATGCTTGCCTATCTACACGGCCTGAAATTTGGTGTGAGGTTGCGGGTATTGCGTACAGTGTTAACTCCCGCAAGTGCCACATTCGGTAAATTCCCACTCACTTATGAGACGCGCGATCTTCATATCTTTGTGGAAAATGTGATACATTACCATTCAGTCTAGAGTAAGATTTAAAATAATAATAATAACTTTTATTCAACAAGGTTGCATTAAATTGATTTAAGTGACAGTAAAGATATACTTATTACAAATTATTTATATATAAAAAATGTTGTTCTTTAACTTTGTATTCAACAAATAATCCTGAAAAAGTTAAAGTGTCACAGTTTCCACAGCCGTTTTCTTATTTTTCTACTTTCAATATTAAATAAAAAAACGAATGATCGAATGATACACTGATTATAATAATAAGAACCATTATTAATAACTGAGCAAAAATAATAATTGAAAATAATTAAGCAGCAAATCAGCATATTAGAATGATTTTTGAAGGACCATGTGACACTTAAGACTGGAGTAATGATGCTGAAAATTCAGCTTTGATCACAGAAAAAAAAAAAATTTAAACATTAAAACATTTACATTAAAATATATTTAATAGAAAAATAGAACTTTCCTAATCACGACACTTGAAAGCAAAATTCTTCAGATTTACAATGTTCTAGAGTAAGTTTGAGAATTATATTTTTAGGGTTTTTTTAATCATTTTCTTTCGGAAGAAATATAACGATATCCAAAAGTCTGCTGAAAACGGCTACGTTAATGTTTCTATATACACTGTGGCAAACAGTGTAAATGGCATTCAAATCTGAGAAATTCAAAAAGGCCAGTAGGCCTAGTAGTTTGCATGCCTGAAAATGAATGTCTGTCATTAAACATTTTTTGTAAACCGTTGGCAAATATTGCTGAATTGTCTCATCATGTTTAGCTGTTTACATTTTACCTCAGCTCACATTCAAATGCCGCGCAACGCAGCTCAGTTTTTGTGAACAGTAGCCTAAATCCCACCTTCTTCAGTTTGATTGGTTAAAACATTTTGACATTGACGAGTGCTTTAAAGCCGCTGCGGCTGCACAGACTGAACCAGAGCACGCTAAATTAATTTGAATGTTTATCTCAAGTGGGCCGCACGGGCCATTCGTCTGGGCCGATGGAGGGATAGGCTACGTATATTAACTGTAATTCATTCTTTACATTTACGCAATGGGCCGGCCCACATTGTACAGCGGCCCACCCAGAAAACTCTCGGTGCTCAAGATGGCCAGTCCACCAGTGACTATCCCTATAAACATAAAGCTACATTAACTCAACTGAAAACAGTCTGATTACTGCAACTGTGAATTTAGATCACTTCAACGTTTAACTGCACACATGCAATATCAATTTAAAGCTGAGAATGGGTCCATTAGCATAAGATTGATTTATGGAGATCACAGGTCAACGATCACCTAAAGCAGTGGTTCTCAAACTGGGGTACGCGTACCCCTGGAGGTAAGTGAGATGACGGAGGAGGGTACGCGAACAAAATTCTGAGTTTTGGCATTCATTTAATTCTACCCCAACTGAAAAGTAACATTAAAACCGAATGTATTTCTGACAAGCAAAATGCTGCTTCTAATGTAAAAACAGGAAAATGGGAGTGCCGTAAATGGTCAAATACATGATATCCAATCAGCTTACTTCATCTTTTGCGGTCAAAACTGACTGCTTCCACAAAAGCAGCGTGCATGTGATAGGATGCCCGCTGAATATGCTGCTTTAGCAAATCGTGCTGCTGTTCAATGTATCTTTAAAGTAGATCTTCACTTAATAGCATGAAGAGCAATATACTGAGATCGATTTAAACTCTTCAATACAGACACACTGTGCGTGTTATTGTTTTCATGTTTAAGATGCGAGCAAGAATGCAAATTTCCCTGAATGTCCAAACAATGGCAAATGTGCCATTCATTTTTTTTACAACAGTTCTACAAAAAAAGGTAATATTAAGTGAACATTTTACATTTGAAATGTAACCTACATTTTAAACATAATTTTGTCATGTTTGTTCTATTTTGCAACAAAATAATAGTTCCAACGAAATCCGTATCATCTGGTGTGCGTCTCCAAGCAACATACAGCGGTGTTTCGTTAGTGACGCTAGTGAAGTTCGTTAGCGGCTTTATTTACAAGTGTCACTTCGATTTGCCATAATTTTTTGCTTGATTTATTATATTAATAATACACTTAATGGAATGTTAAGAATATGACATAAAACATGACATACAATTAATAAGGATAGAAAATATTTGCCTCTATAAAGGTAAAAAAATGCACCTGTAAATCAGTTTAAGGGGGCAAATTTTCCTTTAATAGAAAAGGTGTGAGTGGTCTAAGTGGAAGAGCGGGGGTACGCAGAAGAATGTTAAATGCCCCAGGGGGTACGCTGCTGTAAAATTTTGAGAACCACTGACCTAAAGCATGCATAATAATAATTCCAACGAAATCCGTATCATCTGGTGTGCGTCTCCAAGCAACATACAGCGGTGTTTCGTTAGTGAAGCTAGTGAAGTTCGTTAGCGGTTTTATTTACAAGTGTCACTTCGATTTGCCATAATTTATTGCTTGATTTATTATATTAATAATACACTTAATGGAATGTTAAGAATATGACATAAAACATGACATACAATTAATAAGGATAGAAAATATTTGCCTCTATAAAGGTAAAAAAATGCACCTGTAAATCAGTTTAAGGGGGCAAATTGTCCTTTAATAGAAAAGGTGTGAGTGGTCTAAGTGGAAGAGCGGGGGTACGCAGAAGAATGTTAAATGCCCCAGGGGGTACGCTGCTGTAAAAAGTTTGAGAACCACTGACCTAAAGCATGCATGCATTCTACCATACTGATAATATGAGGAATCCCGCCTCCTTTCTACTATAAACATTATCCATCATATGCTTACAAAAGTTGTATTAGCCTGCAGCATGCGTGGGAGAAATACAGAAAGGCCACTCTGAGCACTTACAGGCAGATGTATTCATAAAAACCCTCTTATTCTAATTCAATTCACTGGAACGTTCCTTATATTCAAAAATGCACAGCTGCACAGTTAAGTCGATCTTGCCTCTCAATCCATGAAGGATGACCAGTGACTTAATAAGCAGTAATGACAGGCAAAACAACAAGTAGCATAATAGATTTACAGCATCACACACACCATTAGAGACAGAATACACATGACAACAAATAAAGTTAAAAAGAAAAGAAAATATGCCAAAAAAAGATGGAAATGGAAATGAATAGCCCTAATTATTAATTTCCTTCTTGACATCTTTTTCAAGTCACCATGACTAATTGACTGGTAAATATATCAAGAAGTCCTTTTCTGGCAGTCAGCGGTCAAGATTGGCGTCATTTGCGGTTTACAGTCTGAAACCAGTCACTAATAAACTTGGATTAGCCTGAATACACACATCAATGTTAAAGCTGAAGTGTGCAATTGGCTTTACCAAATGGATTTCCAAAAATAATTTGGTAAATAATTTTCCATTAGGCATCAAACAAATAGTCCTGCCATAAACAAACTACTGGCTGTGTGTATAATTTAGATGGTTGCACATGGAACAGGCTAATTTAAGATTGCAATAATACTAATAAATTCTTAAACATTTTTATTTAAATTCTAGCGAAAAATGTACAACTACTGTAATCATTAATCATTATCGACTAATCACCAATTATTAAAAATCTTGAAAATCCAGTCACATTTAACAGATACAGGGATAGGAGAGACGATTTTAATATTGACATGATTACACACTTTAGCTTTAAGGATTAATCAATGCTTAATTCGATGTCAATTTAATTGATTAAGCTTATCAAGATTTATTAGAGAATTTTTTTTAAACATAAGCTTAATTTAATATTAATTTTATTATAATTAATTATTAAACTCAGACTAAACAGAAAACTATGAAAATTCTTCAAAATTCAGTCAAATTAAACTGAGAAGCATCCTATATTATATCTGCTGAAAAACAGCTGCCAAATTTCTCTAGTACATCAGTATTAAACTAGAGCAAGGATCAGCATAAACTACTTCTGTATTGACTGCACAAAACCTCTACGGTTTACTAATTGCCCTTATATTACACTCTTTACACTGTTCTGAATTGCCTTATTGAACTACCATTAAACTGAATGGCATTATTGTATTGTACTGCACGGTTTCTACATTACTAAAGAGGACCACAAGGCACTAATCTGCCTACTGCACTGACTTATAATTTGTCTACATTAAGCTGGGTTTTTTCTTGAAAAATTATATTTTAGGCTTTGCATCCATATTACAATTCTTTTATCCTTCCGGTACACAAGAAACCATAAGTCACAGTTACCATCTTGAACAGTTGGTAAAACACTACATTTCTCTCAAAATCCATATACATATACCATATATTTGGAATAGATGATTTTGAATATTTTCACTGATGCAAGTCATGCAGCAATCTCAAATCAAGGCTTTCTCACTGAAAATGTGCGAAATTAATGAACAGAAATATACGGGGGTGAATCAGTAATGCAGAATCCGCAGAAGTGGCCTTGGAGAAGAGCCACCAAGTATAAAAAACCTTGAAGATTATGAAACATGATTATTTAAGTTGATAAACATCAATTTCTGAAACCAAATGAGTAGTTAATGAGATGATAAATATGCCATATTGCTTTATTAGCATCCCATAATCATGCAAAACCATTTGTCAGTATCAAAAGACGAGGTCGTATGCATACTCAGAAGCTGTTCACACAGGACGAGGCTGTTCCTGTAATAAATGTACTTTAAAGGGGTGGTTGATTGCGATTTCACTTTTTTAATGTTAGTTAGTGTGTTATGTTGCTGTTTGATCATAAACAATGTCTGCAAAGTTACGAAGCCAAAAGTTCAATGCAAACGGAGATATCGTCTTTTAAAATTCTGCATCGCTCTCTCTCTCTCATATTCAGATCATCAGCTCAATGAATACACTTATTTTCACATACTATAGTTATGAGAAGCGTTATACACGGACGCACGTGTGGTTGCCGAACTGTATTAAAGCTTTAAATCAGAATAAAACCGTATATTAAAAGCTAACAGAAGCAGTAGCATTTACAAATAACAGCGCATCTAAAAGTATGAGACAACAACAAACTAAAATCTTAGGCCTACCATTAAAAGCTGTGCTTGCACAGGTTCTGCACGATCCTCTTCAATAATATCCTCTGCTTCTCAATCGGGCTCAAATTGATAAGCAATATAGACGACGTCATTGTTTACAATACAACCGGAGCACATGCCGCTATGTTGAGGGGTGGGACGTTTAGACGCACGCTAGAGGCGGTTTAGCCAATCACAACACACTGGGCTAGCTAACCAATCAGAGCCCATCGTGTATTTCTGAGGGAGGGGCTTCATAAAAGCAGGAAATGATCAGTGCGTTCAGAGGAGAAGGGACAGAGAGGTGTGGAATAAAGGTAAATTATGTGAAAAATAATGCGTTTTTTAACAAACGAAGCATTAACACATGTTAGACTGCACCCCATAAACACAACCAAGCCTATAAAAAAAAACAGTCAACCACCCCTTTAAAAGAATAGTTTGCCTAAAAATGTTATTTAGCTGGCATTTGACTCACCCTAAGGCCATCAAAACTGTAGATGAGTATTTTCTTTATCCGAACAGATTTGGAGAAATGTAGCATTACATCACTTGCTGACCAATGGATCCTCTGCAGTAAATGGGTGCCGTCAGAATTAGAGTTCAAACAGCTGATAAACATCACAATAATCCATAAATAATCCACACATCTCTAGTCCATCAATTAACATCTTGTGAAGTGAAAATCTGTGTGTTTGTAGGAACAACTCCATCATTTTAACTTTAACCCACAGCTTCTAGCCATAATCTGAGGGCATAAGCCATAATAATGCTTCCCACAGTAAAAAATAGTCCATCCCATGTTTGCATTTGTGTTCATATCAAAATCCACCAACATGTTTTGGACTCTTCTTGCCTGTAAACAGTGTTTGATCTGTGCATATTTCTCTCATGATTCAGACAAGACAAATTTTTCACAACAGAAATCAATATTATGGATAGAGGACACATACTTTAGCCGCAGTCTGAAGATAAAAACATATTTATGATAGATTTGTTTCTTGCAAACATGCAGCTTTTCACTTTACAAGACATTAATTGATGGGCAAGAGTAGTGTGGATTACTTGTAGATTATTGGTGCAGTGTTTCCCATACATAAACTCTACCTGGGCGGCCCACCCAGGTAAATTGCGACCCGCCCAGGAAGATAAGATTAGAATTCCACTTTACAAAATTCCATATTTTTTTTACCTCAGTTGGATGACCCGTGTAAATTGTGTATATCCTGTTTTTTGGGGTTTTTGAGAGAGAGGGAGAGAGAGAGAGAGAGAGAGAGAGAGAGAGAGAGAGATAGAGAGAGAGAGAAGGGGGGGTTAACCATGAAACTAATGCACACGTCGTCGACACGTCATCCAATGCGGCAAGCTGGATCAACCATTGTTTCCCATACATTGATTTATTTGTGGCGGCCACACAAGTGTGACTTTAGCACTACATTTAGCAACTTTCAGACACTTTTAGTGACTTTTTTTCCATAAAAGGTACATACTGACAAACCTCAAATCGTTCAGTTGGAATATTTCTCCAGTACTGCCCCACGAGCGTGAGGTCTGACTTTCCCGGCGCAGTATCACCTCTCTGTGTCTATTCTGTGCAGTGAGCGGCAGAGAAGCAGCACATTCAGTTGGCCGTACCACAGCCGACTCGTCAATAAAGGAGTACAAAACAGCGTTTCCAAGCACCTGTCGCTTACTGACTGTTTGGGCTTATAAATATGAACATAGTTCGTCTGTTAATATGCACATAGTTTGTTACTCAGATGCAAGCAGTGCGCTGCATGAGACTAAAAAAAGTAATATAGCCAAAACCACCGCATATAGTCGTTCTTTAGTGTAGATGTATGTTGATTTTATCAGACGATGCCACAATTATAAATCAGGATTTAAGGAGTATAGTGAGAGTGACTCCTGGTTAAAATGTAGTATTAATGGGTCGTGTTTAGTATTTACAAGTATTTATACTTGTTTTATGTATGACAAAATAAAATGTGTAAATTGGAACAGCTTTATTGGGCATTCAGTTGTATTACAGTATGTGACAGTTCAGAGAGTAGAACAGATCTGAAGTGCCAAAACTTGTCTGAACGCAAACCCGATGCAATGACATAAATATGCTAATTAATACATGTCACCTGCTACCACAAGTCTCACAAAATCCTGTGGGAAACACTGTGGTGATAAAGTGATGTAATGCTACATTTCTCCAAATCTGTTCAGATAAAGAAACAAATGGATTACCTGATAAGGAGTACATTTCAGCAAAATGTAGTTTTTTGGGTGAACTATTCATTTAAGTCACCTCAGGTAACAGCATCTGCTCAATGAATATACTTCATTGTAATTAGTAATTAATTTAAAAGAAACAAAAAACAGTGTGCGAGAGAGGAAAGAAAGGAGAAAGTAAAAAAAGACAACAAAGCATGAAACTACCTCCTGCACACTCAGGCCTTCTTTCTGCATGAAGTAGTGCTTTTTGAACTCGTAATAGGAGTTGTACTGGTGCCAGGACTGCAGGAAGTCAAACCTTTAGGGTGTAGAAGACACACACATACACACAGAGAGAGAATTATAGTTATTACATATTACAGTGATCTAACAGGAGCGGTGAGACCTTCGTATCTGAAGGATGGCTGTAATGAGCATTAGCAAAATTGCTTACCGCGGGTCATTCTTGGCACGCACACTGCTCTCGAATTTCACCCCGTTTCTGGCCACATACTCTGCTAGTTTGTCAATGACAGGCTGGATGTCGGGAGGCGGAGGGATGATGGCTGCGACAGGGGCAGCAGCCGCCGGCACCGTCGGTGCAACGCTGGTTTGAGGAGGTCGAGAGCTGATGGATGAAAAGAAAAATAAAGCCAAATATAAGATTTTTGAAAAATGTCAAGTTTTGCAGAAAGCAAAGACAGTAGGGTGCACACCTGGAAGTTGGAGGGGCAACAGGAGCAGAATGTGAGAGCGGAGCAGACGCAGGAGCTGACACCGTGACTGGACCTGCAGCAGGGGCTGATGGGATTGCAGACACAGGATCCAACAAAGGTGTAGTGCCAGGGGGAGGAGGAGGACCAGATGCAGGAGCCGCCGGCATCATGCTAGTGGGCAGCGAGGTGTAATAAGGGCTGGCATCAATCCCAGGAGGCGGCGGGGCAAGGCAGTACGTTCCGTCAGGCAGTATACAGTAGCCATAGTACATTGCTGCCACATTAGCAGTGTGAAGTAAACACACATACACAGTTACTAAATCAGATGCACATCCAATGCAGACACTTAAAACTGTATGATAATATAATATATATATATTTTTATTTTTTCAGTAAGCTTTTTTAATGTGTTTGTAAGAAGTTTTTCACGGTCACCACGGTTTTTCATGTGTTTTTTTTTTTTAATCGAAAATATATTAAAAAAAAAACAATAATATTGTGGCAAATTAACTGGTTTCTATTTTAACATTTTAAAATGTATAGCTTAAAGCTGAATTTTCAGCAACCATAACAGTCTTCAGTGTCACATGATCCTTCAGAAATCACTCTAATAAACATTTCAAAATTTTGAAAAAACATTTGAAAAAAAAAAAGTTGTGCTGCTTAATGTTTTTGTGGAAAACATGATAGGTTTTTTTTCTGGGTTTGTTCATGAATAAAAAGTTAGAAAGAGCTGAAATCTTTTGTAACATTATATATCTTTACTGTCATTTTTGATCAGTTTAACGCATTTTTGCGGAATAAAAGTATTAATTTCTTTAAAAAAAATACAGAATGGTAGTGAATTTATTTAACACTTTTTATATATAATTATTGTATGTCTCCCTCATTGAATAACTGAGTCAAAATCCCTTTTTCTCTGCCATATTTGAAATGTAAAAGCAGAGCTTCATTCAAAGTTTTACTTGTCTGAATATTTTTGGTGATATTTGTCAAGCTCTGCATTAAACAATCAATAGCATTTCTGCTTTGGTTACACGGCTGGGAAAGTACACTGAGGGAACTGTTGACGCAAATGAAGAAGTAAAATAATCTACATTTGGATCACTGTCTGCATAATTAAATTTCCTTTTCAAGTAGAAGATAAAAAGCCAGCGGAAGAGAAAAATCACATTCGTTTGTTCTGCTCCACCACAAATAATTAGGATCAAACTGAACTCATGTTGAGATGGCAAGCATGTAAAGACATCCAGTTCTTGAAAAACACTTAATAAAGCCTAATTACAGTCAAGCGCTGCTCCTTCCCTTCAGTCAACTGTTACAATGGCAAAAAGAAGCATTAAACAAAGCAGCTTACTAGGAAACCAAAGCAAAAAGAGTCGTGAGTTCAAGCTCTGTTCTATTAGGCAAATACAGACAATATCGGTTACATGCAATTTTTTTTTTTAAGTTTTAAAGTTTTAGTTCACTCAAGAATAAAAATTCTGTCATCGTTTACTCACCCTCATACAGGTTTAGAACAACATGAGGGTGAGTAAATGACAGAATTTACATTTTTAGGTGAACTATTCTTTTAAGTGAGCACAGAAGTGTTCAGACTTCACAAAGGTAAAGAGATGAACCAGCAGCACTCTGACAATGACGAAACACTACAAAAGAAACAAAGAAATGTAAAAGCTAGAGGAATTAAAGCAACGCCATCTCCTGGGTACTCTTGAAAACAGGGCTGTTCAGGACCTAGAAGAGACCAATAGCCCTGCTCGTTTAGGCGAGTTTAGCATTCTAATAATCATGAATGGATGATTAAGAAATAATTTTGACAGGCCTGTTAACATCAGAGTACATCATAACCATATAACTGAATGACATCCCTGCTCAATAAAAACTCCAGCAGAATTCACATATCTCATAAAAAATGGGTCCTTACTCCACCTCCAGCTTAGCAGGCTTCATTTTCAATTATGGGATCTAATCGTTTATGTCGTCTCCCTGTGGAGATAAAGAGGCAGAGAGCTGTGGAAGATCCGGAGTCGAGCATGTGCTGCTGGATTTGACTCGAGCACTATTTAAGAAAGATTAGCCTGAAGAATCAACAGACAATCCTCGATTCCTCAGGGAACACGTCTCAAATGGAAACAAATTTATGCTTAATCACGCAAATAAGTTTGTGAGAGACTTCTCTTCAAGGAATTACGGTCTGAATCTTACAACACACCTCAGCTGTCTAAGAGAGGCTGTAACCCAAAATAATACTGAGACTGGAACGAAGCATGAAATGTCATACAGAGAATAGAGGACAAGAGCTAATGGAATGCAAGTTACAAGAAATGAACCAATTTTAGTTCTTGAACAAATTTCAACAATTCAGCAAGGAAGCATTACAATTGATCAAAGATGACAGCAAATACAAAAAAATATTATATCTCAAATGCATTGTTCTTTTGAACTTCTATTCAAGAATCCTGAAAAAAGTATCAATAGTTTACACAAAAATATTAAGCAGCACATGATAATATTAATTTTTGAGCATCAAATCAGCATATAACAATGATTCTGAAGGATCACATGACATTGAAGACTGGAGTAATAGCTGTACAATAGTAGGGATGCACCGAATATTCGGCAACTGAAATTATTCGGCCGAAAATAGCAAAGCAATATCTTTCGGTGTTCGGCCGAATAAGAGAAAAGGCCGAATAATATGTACCGAACAATGACTAATGCGATCAAATTGAGGCACGCACTAATGCAGCAAACATGTCGGCAGTGTGAACGTATTTAAAACTATCAGAGAAAGAGGCAGAAATCATTACAAGCACGAAGCACCGACAGCGAGAGACTGTTTAGTGCTGCATCACGTCTCCGATGAGAAGAAGAGGTGGCTGATGCTGGTGGTTAGGTTACTGTATGATGATTGAAATCGCGAAATTACCTTTAAA
>NW_015505534.1:453661-477004 GCF_001515645.1 Sinocyclocheilus grahami | reverse complement strand
ATTTTTTATTTGAAAAGCAGGACAAAACAGTAAAAAGCACATTTTGGCAATTTAATTAATGCAATGGTGAAAAAAAAAAAAAATAATAAAAAAAAAATAATAAGGCAAAATAGGCCTACATGGGGGAAAAATGTGAAAAACCGTGTTCGGTGTTTGGTATTCGGCCCAGTGTTCCATTTTGTTCGGCTTCGGCCAAGAATTTTCATTTCGGTGCATCCCAATACAATAGTGTAACAGTATGGTTATGAGTAACTTCATTCAAAACCCATTTCAACTGATTCAATGAGAGAGTAATCCGTTTTTGACCAGTGAGTTTATCTGTGACTTGTGAGTGGTTTGATGCATTGAAAAGAACTGGCTCAGAAGAGTCATTCAACTGTAAGATCCCAACCCAGCCAAAACAATTTCTGCTGCTGTACAGTAAACACTGTCAGTGTAGTTCGGTACGGTGTTCTATAACAATAATACATTAACCCAATTATGCAGTTCCTACAGACAATGTTCTAACCACCATCATGACTCATTAAATAAAAACAGACAACTTATTCTACTGGGATTGCAGTTTTGGCAGCAGCTTAGTCCAGTAACTGAGCGGTTCAAGGATCACACCTCCGCACTGTCAACATATTTAATAAACTGCATTAATCATGTGTGCTGAACGGATGCGGATCACCAAGGTCTACTGAACCCTGATGAAATGAGACCACCATTGTTCTAGCAATGTGAAACGGACAGAACAGCCTGCTCTTTTCCGCAGAAGAGCAATGTTTTACTGGAGTAATGGGAAGGGCGAGGTTGGCATGGCATGTGGTGTGGTGCCGGGGTGACTCACAGGCAATGAGCAGAGCATTCTGGGATGAATGAGCAGAACAGTGTGAGTGACGCAATAAATCTGGAGTCTGCTTAAACTATGGCTGTAAATGAGGATATCCAAAAAGCCATGAGGTCGGCCAACCATGCGTCTCTCAAGCCCGCTGAGTGTGCACTTACATGAGCCCCATGACATCCTGCCACCAGTTAACCAAAGAAATCAGTTTTCATAAAGCATTTTTGTGCTTTCGTCGTACCACATGGTTGGATCTCAGGCTGAGGTTGATAGCAACCAGTTTAAATTTATCAAGAAGGGGAACTAATTCAAACTTGACTCTGGCAGAGAGGGAACAATGTTTAACCGTACTTTGAATTTAGTGCCAAGCATCCCTCCAAGACAAATACACAGCAAACCTGATACAGGCCAATGCCTTGGAAAAATAACCCTCACATTTGGATAGAGATTATAGGATGACTGTGGTTAAGCCTACAGAACCTCTTTGTCATGCTGTTAATCCTAAAAAACACACATTTGCAGTCAAAGTAGCTTTTCTTTTGAGAAACTGGCCCACTGAAGCGCCTTCGGGCACTGTAATCCTGTGGCACTTCCCTCAAGAAACCAGTAGTGCTCCTTCATTCAGGCTAATTGAGACAAATCAGCAGTCGCAGCTTGAGTGTCTCTCTCACCAGCTGAGCGCTAAATTCTCTATTTCCAATAAAAGACGAACTGTTCGTTCCCCACAGTACATTAAATCCTTGCGAGTTAAAGTAAGAGTACCAGCTAACAGAAAGTGGAAGTTTTAGCACCATGGGATTCTGGATGACAAAAACCTGTTATTCTCTTAGGTCAAAATAAATCTGCTGGCACTTGCCATCATAATTTGGATGGGCAGTTCCAAGTGGTTTTTTTTCTCTCTCTGTATGAACATGTGCAAAGATAAAGCTCTGAGAAGAAAGAAAGAAAGAAAAAGAAAGAAAGAAAAAGAAAGAAAGAAAGTAAGAAAAAGAAAGAAAGAAAGAAGGAAAGAAAAAGAAAGAAAGAAAGAGAAAGAAAGCGTGAAAGTTCCGAAACTGAAGCAGTAGAACTAATAGAACGTGATGACGCAGAAGAACTCATCCACAATATCCACATTGACCGCCACAAATATCCACCGCCCCCTGCCATCAGCTCCCGCGTCTCACACACACAAGCGCGACTTTAGCACTAGATTTAGCAACTTTCAGACCCTTTTAGCTGCTTTTTTCTATGGTTTTTCTATGGTTCTATGGTTCAGTTTCTATGGCTATGGTTCAGTTCGCCAGTGCTGTCCCGCGAACGCGAGGTCTGACTTTCCCGGAGAAGTGTCACCTCTCTTGGCGTCTGTTCTGTGCAGTGAGCGGCAGAGAAGCAGCGCATTCAGTTGGCCGCACCGCAGCCGACTCGTCAATAAATGAGTACAAAACAGAGTTTCCAAGCAGCTGTCATTCACTGATTGTTTGGAATTATAATTATGAGCGTAGTTCGTCTGTTAATATCACACACACTTTTTTGTTTGTTGTTTTTTTAGTTTGTTACTCAGACGCAGGCAGTGTGCTGCATGAGACAAAAAAGTAATATAGCTAAAACAACCGCATAGCCGCTCTTTAGTGTAGATGCATGTTGATTTTATCAGACGATGCCGCGATTATAAATGAGAGTGACTCCTGGTTAACGTATTAAAAGGGGTCGTGTTTAGTCACTATTTAGTGTGGTATTTTTTGACAATATTCACTCATGACAGTAAAATAGGGCATTCTAAGTCAATATACTGCAGTATTTCCTCTCTCAATCAGTAGAAAATATGTTTAACACCCGGTCATGCATGAAAAAAAAAAATACCATCATGTACCGTGAAACCGGTATAATTTAGAAAAATACTGTGATATAAATTTTTGGTCATACCGCCCAGCACTACATTATACAGGTGCATCTCAATAAATTAGAATGCCATGGAAAAGTTCATTTTCAATTTCAATTTTTTTTTTGAAAAAGTTCATTTTTTACTGAAATAAATGAACTTTTCCATGACATTCTAATATATTGAGATGCACCTGCATATATAAAATTGCAGCCTTGGCAACTGCCTGAAATAAAAGTGAAACACTGTTATGTACTTTAAGTACTTAAATTACTAAAACTAAGCTGAAATAAACTAAAGCCAGACGATAACAAAATACAAAAGCACGTAAAAGCACATAATAATACTAAAATTTAAACTAAAATGAAAATTGAAAATAAAAAAAAAAACAGTCAATTCATGGTATATAAATAAAACAAACAAAACTGCTGTTTATTAGAATTTAAATTACTTTACATTGAAGCATTTAGTAAGTGCATTATGTAGGCTACATGTTCAAAACTAGTGGAGAACATTGTTCGTAACTTAACTCATTGCCATTTCATCAGTAAATCAAGATTTCAACTTTACATCTGTCCTTTTGGCAGCAGCAAAAACCAAACAGCAATTTTTTATTATTATTATTTTTTAATAGATTTACACAAAAGTAGAAAGTTCCCTTTCCATTATAATCAGCAAATTTGTCATTGCAAAAATCTCTTATTTGCGCTGTTGATTATAATAGGACTGTTCTAGTTTTATCATGTTGTTCATCGGGTACTACACTGCACGCAAGTTCTGCAACATCAAGCAAATCCAATATTATTATAAATTACCACAGACTACTTTTTGCTTGGATTCTAAAGATGCTTTTTGAGCGTCAGGTGCACTAATTTTTGCACACACAAAAGAAAGCACACATCTGTGGATCAGACTGCCTGAAACTCATTAGGAGCAGATGTTGTTACTGATAGACTTAGACTAATTTGAGCACTTCTGGTTCACCACTGAATTCATACACACATCGAACATGTCTGTGATTGGTGTTCAAAAGCTGCAAAAATCAGAGGATGTAGTGAGAATCAGTTCAAGTGGTGAAAGAAAAACTGCCTTTAACATTGTAAACTTTGTTAAATCAGAACTGACTAAAGATAAGGAGGACACGGTGGGCAGTCTGCCCATTTTAGTACTTAATTAAATGAACTTTGCTCGCATTGAAGGGTCAGCTTCATTGCCACGTTCACTCAAGGACGCCCTGAAAATCAATCATCCTAAAAATAATTCAAGATGTTAATGATTTGCCAGTCTTTAAAGAGCTGGCATTGTAGTCCTCACCCACTTCCATTAAAAGGCTCTTCTCAAGAGGACATATGTCTTTGTTCATCAGCATGAGACATGCCAAGAACGACTGACCTCATCCAAAAAAGACAAACAGAACTCTATCATGCTACAGCTTCAGATCGTGTCAAGCTTTATGGTGCATTTTAAGTCTCAGCACACTGCAAATGTCAAGCCCATTTATGTTCACCATGTGTTAAAACACAATTCTGTTCTTTCAGCAGAGCAGCCAAAATGATTAACAGGACACGACGCAGGTGAAATATTTTAAAGAACGTCATAAAAAATACATACAGAAATGTCCATGAATAAGTTGGCTGAGTAAAGCAAAAAAGTTCTCTTTGTATGCACATTGTACCTGAACTTGAAATTTTTTTTTTCAGTTACTAATCATATTCTCTTCTTTTTTTTTTTTTGGAACCAAGTCATGTTAATTATTGTCATAGCTTTAATTATTATTATTATTATGCACAGGGCTGCACAATTGGCATTATATACATGGGTTTGGAATTTTTTTTATTATTATTGTGATTATCATTAATGAATAACATAATAATGTGCATAGAGCTGTAATTAACAGAAATAAAATCTAAATCATGATTTGCATGCTATTGTAATTATTAAACTGCATTATTATAATTATAATTATTATTATGCAGAGGGCTGCACAATTTGCATGATATGCATGCTATTGGAATTATTTAACTGCATTATTATAATTATTATTATTATGTGCACATGGCTGCACAATAAATAAAAAACAAACAAATAAATAAATCATCATCATCATGATTTTGATTTTATATTTGATTAATTGCGCAGCCTTGAGCTCTTCTAACTTCTAAAAAGTTGTTCCAGGACCTTTTTTTTCAACCATATAGATCACATGTTGATTTGCCATCATACTCACGGTCAGATGTATATTCTGCCTGCGAGGCTACTGCCGACAACTGATGCTCTTCCTCTGCTTTGGTCGCCATCGCTGCAGCACCATTATTCTCCTGTTGGACTTTTCGAACGAGCGCAGCCAACGGGTGATCTGGATCAATGACCTGCAGAGGCTATAACACATGAAAACATAAGGTCAATGGGCTGTGCAATACTTTCCTCAGTATATATATATATCCCACCCACAAAATGTGTGTAAAGCTGTTTAAAGGGGTCATATGATGCCATTTCAATTTTTCCTTTCTCTTTGAAGTGTTACAAGCTTTTGGTGCATAAAGAAGATCTGTAAAGTTGCAAAGACTAAAGTCTCAAATCCAAAGAGATATTCTTTATACAAGTTAAGAGTTAACCACGCCTACCTAAAACGGCTGGTTCTAACACGGCTTTCACCGTGGACGAAGCGGAGTCCAGCCCGGGGTAGCCACATGTGGTTGCCGCAAGCCCGTCAGATGCTCCTTCATCGAATCCGCCGGCTGCGCCGTTCTCAAGCCCACCGGCCTCTGCTCACTATAGGCCGCCGCCGCTCACTCGAGCCCACCGTGTGTGATGCTGTTTCTCGTTGTGAAAATGAAACTACTTTGTTTGGCCTTCCAAAAGAGGACACGACTAGAAATTAGTGGTTAAGTTGTATTTACAACACTGTTCCAGAACACTTCAACCAAAATATTCAGATGTGTGCAGCGCATTTTATGGATGACTGTTTCCTGATCCTGGTAGAGTAGACTACAATGCCGGCTGTTCTGACTCTCAGACTGTAAGTAAGTTTTTTATATTTAAAGAATTTGCCACTGACGATTCAAACGCGAGTTTTGAGCAGTGTAGAGTAGTGCTTGTTTGTCATTTCTCCGATCACAAATGCAGACATGGTTTTATGTTTACGCGGCGCGATGCAACGCAATGCGTAAAAAGACAGAATAAGTCATTATAATCCGTAATTATGTCCTCACTGGATGCAACAAATGCCTCGTTTATAATGGGGTTTCATGTTTTTGAATAATTGCGAGGGCCTGACAGGGCATCACAGCATGGTAGGGGCGTAACATTTCCATCACACGCTTGAGGTATTCGGCCAATCACAATGCACTGGATAACTGGCCAATCACAGCACACCTCGCTTTTCAGACCGATTAACTTTGTAAAAATCAACGCGTTTCAGAAAGGCGGGGCATAGAGGATAAACAATAATGTACAGTATGTGGAAAAGAATGTGTTTTTTGAACCTGTCTTTTGAAACACATTTCATTACACCAAATACACAAAATAATGTTCTTTTTAGCAACATCATATGACCCCTTTAAACAAAACAGAAAAGATTCATGTGCTTATAAATACACCATATGAAAGAAATAATTCAATAAATCAGGTTTTAAATCTAGCCAGAGCTTTGTGTGGCCCAGTGTTAATTTCGTCAACGGAGACGACGACGAAAAATATTCGTTAACGAACATTTTTTTCTGTGACAACGACAAGACGTTGACGAGCTAAAACTAATATCTGATGATTAAAAACTATGACGAAATATCTGCCACATCTAAGACGAGACGGGACTATAATGTTATTTGAGGATTACCGGACATTCAAAATACATCCTATTGAGGCTACTGTCTTGTCCTACAAAATGTGCGTCCCTGTCATTGGATTGCAATCGGATAAGGGGCGTTTGCATATCTAGTCTCAGTATGGCAGCCGCAGTGGATGGATAGGCTACCAAAATGTGAACTAGCGATCTGAAACAATGGCCTCAGCACCCGAAGGGGTAGGGATAAGGTGACCAGACGTCCCATTTTTCCCGGGAGTCACAATTCGTTGTCGATTAACTTAAAGTTAGTGAAGGCGGGATAGGTGGAATCACGCTGATAGAAGTGCTCTCTCTCGCGCGCACTCCACTTCTTCAGTTCTCATATACAGCGCGCGATCAGTTCTCAGCACTCAAATACACACACAGCAGTCCAAATTAGTGGTCGACCGATATTATTCTTTTTGTTTTGACAGCCGATACCGATGCCGATAAGCAGTTTGACTAAACGTTGACAAAAATGCAATGACTTTTCGTCGACTAAAATTATGAAAGACTCAAATGACTAAAATGTGACTAAGACTATTAAGCATTTTCATCTCAAGATAAAGACTAAGACTAAATAAAAAATGCCTGTCAAAATTAACACTGGTGTGGTCCCTTGGAAGCAATTCATTGTAGCACATTGTTTTGAAGTTTTTTTTTTCAGGTGGCTCTGTTGCAGATCCTTCCAAGCTCCATGCTGAGTTTGGCAGCATTTAGGTCTTTCCCTTGTCCATGTGATCAGACAGAGCTCCAATTGTGTGTGAGGTAGCCAGCATAACACTGTAAGAATCAGATGTCTGACATATTGGGACGTCACTATGAACCAAAGATTTAAAGTCTACACTCATCTCTCCTCAGTACTTCCTGCCACTGGATGTCACTCCATGCTTTATAGACTTTTGCATGCTGTCATCACTTCTGCTTGTTGCCGTCCTGCATGAACGGTTTCTTTCCCTACCCTGCGAGACCACTTCATTTTAGATGACGTGCTGAACATGCACTTTACTGGATTCCATTCTGTCCCCTAAGGAGGTGGCCTTTTAAGTATAGTTCACCAGATGCAGCTTTTTCAGTCTTCCAGTGCATTTTCTGTCTAGTCTCTACAAATGTCTACATGGTATTATGACACCATGCCTTTAAAACCCAATTTGCTGGCCTGTTGCTCACTGTATAACAAACTTTCATTTTAATATACAACATAAGGGTGAGGAAATTATGACAACTTAAATTTTTGGGTGACAAGCTAATGCAGCTGAAGCTGAAGTACTGCTTTTCACCACCAGAGATGCAATATTTCAAGTAAGAGCTCTTGAATATTCATCACATCAGCAGAAATCATTCATCAAGGGCTCATATTTCAAGCTTATAAATGAATGAACTCTTTAGGCAAAAGATTCTACCCTATGGGTATGAATCTGGCTTCATTCCTTACATTTCCATTCATACAGACTAAAGAAAATGTAAAAGAAACAGGGCTCACAAAATTTCAAAATCGCTGGTAGCCCTTCTGGCAGACATTCTTCAGATTTTTGTAGCCCAAAATTAATTTAAGTAGACCGAATAAAAAAAAAAATAAAAAAAAGATATCAGCTGACCTTCACTGTGGACAAATTAGCATGATTAAAAACTTCAGTGATCGCTTTTTTTTCTTCAAATAACAAGTCAAGAGATGTCAAGAGGGGTGCAACGGATCACAAAACCCACGGCTCGGATCATATTGCATTATCATATCAGATTTTGAGTAACAGATCGGGTCATTTTGCCGATGAGCAAAAAAAATTTGTATTAAATTTGTCAAATAATAAAACTAATTTGAAATTTTTAAACAAATCCCAAATCAAATAATTAAATACAAATAAAATAAATATCTTCATATAAACAAACGGATGCTTTGGCTGTGCTTTTTCCATTTAAAATCAGAGGCAACCACTGCATTTTAATCACAATCCAAACAAAGATGCTAAATACATGTTATTTAGATTGCAATTAGATTGTATAATTTCGAAATTTGAAGCAAAAACAGAATGGTCTGATTTTAGCTTTGTGAATGAGATGCAAATGTCACCCTCTGACAGCAGGTGGCACTTATGGAACAGCAGGCATTTATAGGCTGCAGCCCCTTTAAGACCGAATGCGTGGATCCAATATAATGATGCACTTGAGATTTCTTTCTCCACTGTTTACATTCACTTAAGACATAACCGACTGTGTTTACGAGAATACTTGCCCAGAAAGTTATTTTGAGATATGTATGTGTTCACTCAGATGCAAGGATACGTGAAAAAGGGATCAATTCTGTGTACGTGCATTGTCTGAAACGCGGTTCTCTGTGCGCGCTTTGAATGAGTGCGCGCAGTTCTGAATGCGCGTGAATGGTTTAAAACACTTTAATGTTTAAATCGGCAAGACTTAGAAACACGTGCAAACGATCAACAACGATCCGTTTTACCCCTACAAGCTAGTGAACAACACAAAACAAGGAAGGAATTGTATATCACGGTTCAAGATATCCCGTCGGGCAGGGTGGTGAAACATTTGGTAGCCTGACTGGAAAACACAATAGCCCTGGGACGTCGGGCTAGCGATTTTGCGAGCCCTGAGAAAGGACAAAAGTATTCGTATGAAAATGTTTATAGAACCAAGCTCTAAATCACTAAAAAGGAATAGAGCAAATGTTTGTTGATCTTGTGTTTTTATGTATGCTTTACAAACCTAAACATCTGCTTTTCTGGGATATATTGTACATTCACATTGCAATCTCTGATTATTTAAATATGTCAAGGAAGTCATTTAGCTGGCTAATATAAATGAGGTCTTGTGGAAACTGGGAAAATTATTTGTGATAGTCTTCTCATTTAAAATGGGTTGAAAATTATAAACAAACGACCATATGCCATAATATTTCCAGCAAGTCTGTTTATGAATTTATAGCTGTCCTGGAATTTCATTAGAACTGCATAATTTCTTGCTAATTTAAAATCTAACAAACGTATTAAATGTAGATGCTATAACATTTATTAAAATAATTACATTATGATACAACTTTTATATTATAAATGTAATTTCATTACATAGATAACTTTCACATTTTATGAAAAATACATATATATTTCTGAGAAAAACAATGCTGCATTAATATGCTACAATGTTATGAAAAATATATATTTTTCAGAGAAATCATTCAATGATATATATAAAAGCAGCGCAAGTCAAAATCTAAACTACTAGCCTGACCAGACCAAAAAAATAAAATAAATAAAACCTTATCTTTTATGTTTTCAGATTGATTCAGATTACTTTTAGATGCCCTGCAAACTGCAAACTTGATAAAGCTGCTTGTGTCATTAAGAATGCATGACTGGTTATTTGAGCTGCTATTAAGTTATCAATCCACCATAACATGTGGGTGGCATAAATCCTGTTTTCTGGAAGAACCAGAACACACAGGTTGACTAAGCCACAGAAAAACACGCAGAGGGATCTCAAGCGTAAGACCTGAGATGAATGTTCAAGTCACTCTTCCTTTAGCATCAGAAAACTTAGTTTAATAATTTCTGACAATTCTGAGTTAGCTCCTTTAAATAAATTAGATGAGTCTTGCAAAAAAGAAAAGAAAAAAAAGTTTATATAAAGTTGATGATTGAAATGCAAACTTTATACGTCAAGGCGTGACCTGAAGACATCTATTAAACAGCCAAAACAGATAACATGTTTATTTTATCTCTAATGTCTCTCTGTGCCACTCTCCAAAAATGACAGAGCAACTCAGATTAAACATACAGAATATTAGATGAAGAAATCAAAGATATAAACATCTGATGAGGACTTCATATCCTTATTTGAACAAATATATAAAAAGGGAACACTTTGAAGTCAGATGCTTACATGTCAGGCCCAGAAATATAACAACTTAAGAGCAATTTGACATTCATTTTAAAATGTATCGCTTTGAACACTTATCCATCTAATTAGAAAATAACTGTAACAGTCTATTTAAGTTGGGTTACCTGAGTGCAAAAAAATGTATGTTTAAGCACAATGTGCATAGCAGGGGGGTAAATTACATGTCATTGCTCTTTTAGTTATTAACACGTATGATAAAAAAAAATGTGATTCAGGGTACACGGTACATAATCACAGCCTGAAAACCATCAAAAGTGTGTATTAATATTCTTAAGCAGTAAGAAGCTGTACCTTCATTATTTCCTCCAGACGAGAGCTCCTCTTGGATGCAAACAAACTTGGGTGCAGGTAGTTTCCATCCCCATCATCATCATCATCATCGTCGTTAGAATCGTCTGACTTTGATTCTGTTTCAAAAGGGGCAATTGATTGGATTGTTAATTGACTTCAGAAATGTCGCATTTGTTCAGATTTGTTCATTATTCTAAAAACAACTGATTCAATTCAACTTGTTAAATTTTACGATATATATATATATATATATACATAAATATATACTACAAAATGACTGACAAAGTGATAGGATATATACTAGAGCCCGACCGATATATCGTTCTGCCGATATTATCGGCCGATATGAGCCTGTCGCCAATATATCGGTGAATATGCCACCGATATGAACATTTTTTTTACAGAACATGTAATGCAGATAAAATGCTTGAAATGGTGTAATTACTTAGTTTGTCCAGCAGATCGCGCTCCATTGTTTGCTATTGGCGACCTCGATGAAACGCTTTAAAGCTTAAGTCAATGGAAAACCATTGAAACTTTGAACGGCCATATCTCCGTAACTGCGCGGTGAATCCGCACCAAATTCGGGGATCTCTTCAGCTCAAGGAACCCTATCGAACACAAACTGAGTGTATGTCTTGAGGCCCTCTTTCGAATGAGACCACCCCTGCGTGGACAGCCCCCGGGGTTCGGGAGTTACGGGTGGTTAAATTTGCGGTCCGGCGCCGACCGATCTAATGATCCCGGGGTGCTACCGACTCGCGGAGGGTGGCGTTCGAGAGGGCTCCTCGAGCTGAAGGAATCCCCCGAATTTGGTGGAGATCCGCCGGCGCTTTCGTGAGATAGTGACACCAGCCAACACTTTCCCTTCAGTAAGGAGGTTTCTTGTTCAGGCAGCATTCACGCGTTGTCTTATTCGACCGCAAGTGCCCTGCGAAGTGGACTTCACATGAAATTCCGCCATGATTCCAGTTCCAAGGGAACGTACACGTTATATTCAAAGGGCATTAAAGTGCGCGAGACGAGAATTTATATTGTATTTATTTATTTACAGAGGTAGGGGAGATCGGGGCACAAAGTAACACTTTTTGACTTTCTCAGTTTGTGTAGATCCACATGGGGTTCAGAATATATAATGCCCTGCCTCCATCATTACATATCTTTGTCACGTCTTTATAAGTGTTTGATCACCACATTTGAGTGATCATTGCAAAAAATTTGTTTATGTATATATATTCTGTTTATGTATATACTGTATTCTATATATAGTACCAGTCAAATGTTTGGACAGACGAATGGGAAAGTGTCCAAACTTTTGACTGGTACTGTACTATAATATACACAAAGAATATCGGCCGATATATATCGGTATCGGTATTTTTTTACTCCCTAATATCGGTATCGGCCCCAAAAAAAACATATCGGTCGGGCTCTAATATATACTATTGTTCAAATGTTTGGGGTCAATACTATTTTTTATGTTTTTAAGATAAGTCTCTTATACTCCCCATTTATTTGATCAAAAATGCAGTAAAACCACTAATACTGTGAAATATTATTACAATTTAAAATGACTGTTTTCTATTTTAATACATTTTAAAATGTAATTTACTCCTGGGATGGCAAAGCTGAATTTTCAGCAGCCATTACTCCAGTCTTCAGTGTCACACAATCCTTCAGAAATCATTCTAATATGCTGATTTGGTGCTCAAAAACATGTCTTCTTATTATCAATGTTGAAAACTGTTGTGCTTGCTTAATATTTTTGAGGAAACTGTGATTTTTTTTTTTCAGCATTTATTTGAATTTTCTTTGTAACAATGTGACAATGGGGGCAGGTGTGGCGTAAAAGGTGTGTGTTCACGGATTGTGTGTGCGTGTGTGTGTGCACGCGTGTTCGCTACTCACTGCTGTGTGTGTGCACTTGGATGGGATAAATGCAGAGCACAAATTCAAAATATGGGACACCATACTTGGCTACACGTCACCTCACTTTACTTAGAATTTTTAATCAATTTAATGCATCTTTGCTAAATACAAGTATTAATTTCATTTCATCTAACAAACTGAATTATGAAAAGTGGGTGTTCTATACCAAAGCAAATCACCACATTTTGATGAAATATTGCAATTTGCAATTATAAAGTCAAACCGAAGAGCATCCTATGATTTTCAAGAATAGCATTTCCCCCGAAATTTATGTTTGAAATAATGTGCATAAATGAATTGTGGGGAAATAAAGGTGGCCAAAATTTCATATATTTATTATTATTATTTTATGTATATACTGTATTCTATATATAGTACCAGTCAAATGTTTGGACAGACGAATGGGAAAGTGTCCAAACTTTTGACTGGTACTGTACTATAATATACACAAAGAATATCGGCCGATATATATCGGTATCGGTATTTTTTTACTCCCTAATATCGGTATCGGCCCCAAAAAAAACATATCGGTCGGGCTCTAATATATACTATTGTTCAAATGTTTGGGGTCAATACTATTTTTTATGTTTTTAAGATAAGTCTCTTATACTCCCCATTTATTTGATCAAAAATGCAGTAAAACCACTAATACTGTGAAATATTATTACAATTTAAAATGACTGTTTTCTATTTTAATACATTTTAAAATGTAATTTACTCCTGGGATGGCAAAGCTGAATTTTCAGCAGCCATTACTCCAGTCTTCAGTGTCACACAATCCTTCAGAAATCATTCTAATATGCTGATTTGGTGCTCAAAAACATGTCTTCTTATTATCAATGTTGAAAACTGTTGTGCTTGCTTAATATTTTTGAGGAAACTGTGATTAAGTCTCTTATACTCCCCATTTATTTGATCAAAAATGCAGTAAAACCACTAATACTGTGAAATATTATTACAATTTAAAATGACTGTTTTCTATTTTAATACATTTTAAAATGTAATTTACTCCTGGGATGGCAAAGCTGAATTTTCAGCAGCCATTACTCCAGTCTTCAGTGTCACACAATCCTTCAGAAATCATTCTAATATGCTCATTTGGTGCTCAAAAACATGTCTTCTTATTATCAATGTTGTGCTTGCTTAATATTTTTGAGGAAACTGTGATATTTTTTTTTTCAGCATTTATTTGAATTTTCTTTGTAACAATGTGACAATGGGGGCAGGTGTGGCGTAAAAGGTGTGTGTTCACGGATTGTGTGTGCGTGTGTGTGTGCACGCGTGTTCGCTACTCACTGCTGTGTGTGTGCACTTGGATGGGATAAATGCAGAGCACAAATTCAAAATATGGGACACCATACTTGGCTACACGTCACCTCACTTTACTTAGAATTTTTAATCAATTTAATGCATCTTTGCTAAATACAAGTATTAATTTCATTTCATCTAACAAACTGAATTATGAAAAGTGGGTGTTCTATACCAAAGCAAATCACCACATTTTGATGAAATATTGCAATTTGCAATTATAAAGTCAAACCGAAGAGCATCCTATGATTTTCAAGAATAGCATTTCCCCCGAAATTTATGTTTGAAATAATGTGCATAAATGAATTGTGGGGAAATAAAGGTGGCCAAAATTTCATGGCAAATTGATCAACTGTAACAAGTGAAAAGATTACCCTGTTTCTGGTCCTGCTTGCCCTCTGATGCCGGTGTGTATCTCCCCTCCTTCATAGCTCGTAAAATATGTTTGTAGTAAGGGTTCAGGTAATGGTCGAACCGCAGGAAATCAAACTGGGAGTTCCCAGCCTGCTTTGCCTTCAGCACAATTTCAAATTGGGCCCCCTGCTTGCATACAAAGATGGCGGTGCGCTCAATAATAGCGTGCGTCTTGGTGGTTGCAGGCTGAAATAGATGGCAAAGAAATGGGGTAAACAAGACTGAAATTCTGATTAAGCTTATAAGAGAATATGCCATTTTAAAAAATAAAGATTAATTAGAAAATTTGTATAGGGAAAAATGGGTATAGAACATTTATCATCAATTACTCCAGGTACAGGATTTTCTAGCTACTGCAGTTCACACACAAACAATTTGTGTGTGAGTGTGGGCTGGAGCTCCATGAATCTAACCAGGGAAGTCATTAATTCATTTCCAGCTACACATGCAGATTTAAAATGGTCACAAATCTTTCAAGATGCAGACAAAATCATATCCATGTGCTGAGCTGATTTATGGCAATGTCGTATTTTAAATGACAAATTACATCAATAGTGCTCCAAATGACACATATCCTTCATTAGAAGGAAGCATGAATATTGCATGAGAAGAACTTTTCGAAGGGCTGCACTTTAGCTCCAATGTCCAGGTAAACAGAGAATCTATTGCTTTCAAAGCCCCTGAGACCAAGGGAGTCAAATAATGACTTGCTAATTTGAAGATAAACAACCCAACGTTTGTCTTCAAAATCGGATTATTTTGTTTCTTCAAGCTATGTGCTGTACAATAAGCAAGGTAATCAGAGCAGCTGAAGATTAATAATTCACAAGGCTCCTTCAAAGAACCTCTCAGACTTGAAACTAATTGGGGTTTCCAAGGCTGAGAAACTGAAGGTTTCCACTAATTCTCCAACCCTGAGACAAATATCACTCCCTCCACCAAAAAAAAAAGTGCTGGTTGGGGTATGTGGCAAGTGGCTCACTGGATGGTGAAGTATTTATGTTGCTATGTTTCCAGTAGGCCAGTAGGGAAAGCACTGACAAATCCCTGGTTTAAGAGGATAAAAGGAGGAGCATCGAGACTCCTGAGCTTTTAGGGAAGTATAATTTGGTGGGATCAACGTGCTTTCAGCTACAGGCACAGAAAAAATTATCAGTGATTGTTGTGTGGCTCCCAAACGAGGAATCCTGTGGAGATAAATGCCCATGTCTAGTTTGTATAGATTTACGTTTACATGCCACCGTGTGCAGTCTGGTTACACAATGGAAGATCTTTATAGCTCAATCAAAATCAGAAACTTCTGAATAAAAAAAGAACAGAGAATAGAGTCTTTACTTGCCACGCAGTCATAAATGGCCTCTTGCAGAGTGCAAATCAACAATCTTTCGGATTAAGTTATGAGACATCCAACAATAGAAATGCAAATGAAATACATATTCAATCAAAATATGTAGGTAATGGTGATTACAAGTAAGGATGCACAATACATTGGTTCCATAATTATCTGCAAATATTAGAGACTTTAATTTTACATAAAGAGGTTCACCCAAAATCTGTCATCATTTACTTACCCTCAAGCTGTTTCAAACCTGTATGAATTTCTTACTTCTGCTGAACACAAAAGATATGCTATTTTGAAGAATGTTGGAAAAAAAAAAAAGTTTTGGAGCAACCTGAGGGTGAGTAAATGATGACAAAAACCACCCCTTTAATTGATCTGCATCGCCGATATTGGATATTTAATAGTGCGCTCATTTCCCAGATTCTTAATCGTCATTTAACTCAAAGTTAATCTTTAAAAAATCTACTATATTTAATCTTCAGCAAATCTCCATATTATAATGACGCCTAATTCACTTGTAGCATTAAAAAATTATTGATTTTAGTTTTTAGTGCATTATTTTAATTTATTTAGAGAAAATATTATTGAATCCATAGAAGCCATTGGCCATTTATCTATTAAAGGCCATAAAATGAAAATAATTACTGTTTTATGCAGTAGCCCTTCACTTAAGAACAAAGATCCAGGGGGCGGGGTTGGATCCACATCTAGGGGGTGGAGATGGTAGGTTTAGGGGTGGAGATGGGTGGGTTTAGGTATATGTAAGGTGGGAGGAGTTGGATCTGGATCTAACCTCGCCCCCTGGATCTTGTGTTCTGCAGTGAGGACCATCTCGTTTTATGGGTATCGACCAGAATTGTACTACTGGTGTAACCCAAAGTGAAACTGTGTAAAATATACTTCATAATCTTCTCACCAGCTCTACATCCGAAGGGATGAGGAGGCCAGGGGGCGCCACAAACGGCTCCTCACTCTCTTCCTCCTGCTGCTCTTGATCTGAGAGAAGGGCAAAGGTGGGAAAACAGAATGAACAAACAATATCAGATCAGCAAGGCAAAAGAATCACAAAGAAGCACAGTTTCTGGAGCAGGAAGAGAAACACACACACACCCGGTGCAACTATTTGCAACTATTGCAACTAAAACTTTTTTTTAACTAAGGGCGCTTTAAAAGAAATAGAGGCACTTTAGATTTCATTTTAAGTTACTACAACTTTCTGAGAGACCACAAGCCCCGTCAGCTCTGTTTACTACTGCTGCCTCTATGCACCCTTCCACCCTCTGCCTCCACGAATTGGCCAAGACAGGTACAAGCAAATTAAAATTTGATGCGGAATTCAGTGTGAAGGGAAATGGGGGCAGAAGATGGAAACACATTGCTGGTGCATTAATGTCCAACGATACTTGGGAAATAATCAAATCTAGTAGTTACAAAGTGCCACATTAGTTGCTCTATTAAATCAAACAGCACTTCTAAACCTATCCAGCAAATAGTGTCACGTGATCTTTTTTTTTTTTTTTTACATTGATTGTTACAAATGCAACCTAGCAATCTAATCATCCCACATAGTCTCAGAAAGCTTTGAGTAAATGGCATACGGTCTGATCCAAACTTCAGACTATTTTGGCCCACTTAGACTTAATGAGATCATCAGAATGGCATCTAAATGACCAACCATGGTTTGTTTTGTTTTTAGGTTTACGTTTATACAACAAAAATAGACTGGCAATAAAACATGGCATTTGGTTGTAATATAACAATTAATTTATAACAAAACATCACATTTTAAATTTTTGTCAAATAAAATGTTCCACAACAGAACTGTATAAATGAAAACAAATTAACATCTTGGTTATAAGATATTCCTTAATATTATTAATACTACTTTGAGAAGTCAATTTTAGTATACACCATTAGGGCTGTCAAAATGGCTGAAAAACTCAATTAAAATTTTTTACTTAAATATTATCAATATTCGAATTATATTCAAATTTAAAAGGCATAATTTCAGTTAGGGGGAAAAAAACTTATGGCTTCTCTCCTGAGGCCACAAGAGGGTGTCATCATGCATGTATGTATAGTTTAATACAAAGGACCGAAATCCAATCACAAAGAGCACTTTCTTCATTTAAAAACCTGAGATGCAGTGGGATGGGGAAAACCGCCATAAAGTCTTGACATGTTTTTTAAAAGTTGAACTTGCATTAATTTTACATAGCTTTCTAAACATGCAGCTCACTTGTGTGAGATGCGAGTGCAATGGTGACAGATGTCCCTCTAGATAGAAAATGCGATAAATATGCGTTCTGTGTGTACGGCTTGGTTTCGGTTTTGAGATAAACAACATCTTCCCCGCATTGATTGTTCTCTTTCTCTGCAATATTTTGAATGAACAACATAGCAGCGCCGCATCTAGTGGGTTCAACTGGATTGGCTAAGAAAAGCATTAAAATACAATGACACTTAGCCTACATCGTCTTCGCATTTCGTGCGCCACTGATAAGGCTGCCTGACACACACCTAAAATTCTAATGCAACGTTTTTGCATTCGAATGTGGATTTTTATTTTAAATTCGACGAATATTAGAAATTCAATTTTTTTTTGACAGCCCTACACACCAGCAATATATTTCTGTCATAATTTTTTCAAGTTAAACCATACTTTTATTTTGGTGGTTTGTCACAAAGATCTTTGAGTTTCAGTGTGTATTTAACTGCAGGTTGCCTGAAATTAAGTGGCGAAAAGCTTGTGAAGTAGGGCTGTAAAACTGAATAATCATTTCCAAAATAAAAGTATAAGTTACTACAACTTTCTGAGAGACCACAAGCCCCGTCAGCTCTGTTTACTACTGCTGCCTCTATGCACCCTTCCACCCTCTGCCTCCATGAATTGGCCAAGACAGGTACAAGCAAATTAAAATTTGATGCGGAATTCAGTGTGAAGGGAAATGGGGGCAGAAGATGGAAACACATTGCTGGTGCATTAATGTCCAACGATACTTGGGAAATAATCAAATCTAGTAGTTACAAAGTGCCACATTAGTTGCTCTATTAAATCAAACAGCACTTCTAAACCTATCCAGCAAATAGTGTCACGTGATCTTTTTTTTTTTTTTTTACATTGATTGTTACAAATGCAACCTAGCAATCTAATCATCCCACATAGTCTCAGAAAGCTTTGAGTAAATGGCATACGGTCTGATCCAAACTTCAGACTATTTTGGCCCACTTAGACTTAATGAGATCATCAGAATGGCATCTAAATGACCAACCATGGTTTGTTTTGTTTTTAGGTTTACGTTTATACAACAAAAATAGACTGGCAATAAAACATGGCATTTGGTTGTAATATAACAATTAATTTATAACAAAACATCACATTTTAAATTTTTGTCAAATAAAATGTTCCACAACAGAACTGTATAAATGAAAACAAATTAACATCTTGGTTATAAGATATTCCTTAATATTATTAATACTACTTTGAGAAGTCAATTTTAGTATACACCATTAGGGCTGTCAAAATGGCTGAAAAACTCAATTAAAATTTTTTACTTAAATATTATCAATATTCGAATTATATTCAAATTTAAAAGGCATAATTTCAGTTAGGGGGAAAAAAACTTATGGCTTCTCTCCTGAGGCCACAAGAGGGTGTCATCATGCATGTATGTATAGTTTAATACAAAGGACCGAAATCCAATCACAAAGAGCACTTTCTTCATTTAAAAACCTGAGATGCAGTGGGATGGGGAAAACCGCCATAAAGTCTTGACATGTTTTTTAAAAGTTGAACTTGCATTAATTTTACATAGCTTTCTAAACATGCAGCTCACTTGTGTGAGATGCGAGTGCAATGGTGACAGATGTCCCTCTAGATAGAAAATGCGATAAATATGCGTTCTGTGTGTACGGCTTGGTTTCGGTTTTGAGATAAACAACATCTTCCCCGCATTGATTGTTCTCTTTCTCTGCAATATTTTGAATGAACAACATAGCAGCGCCGCATCTAGTGGGTTCAACTGGATTGGCTAACAAAAGCATTAAAATACAATGACACTTAGCCTACATCGTCTTCGCATTTCGTGCGCCACTGATAAGGCTGCCTGACACACACCTAAAATTCTAATGCAACGTTTTTGCATTCGAATGTGGATTTTTATTTTAAATTCGACGAATATTAGAAATTCAATTTTTTTTTGACAGCCCTACACACCAGCAATATATTTCTGTCATAATTTTTTCAAGTTAAACCATACTTTTATTTTGGTGGTTTGTCACAAAGATCTTTGAGTTTCAGTGTGTATTTAACTGCAGGTTGCCTGAAATTAAGTGGCGAAAAGCTTGTGAAGTAGGGCTGTAAAACTGAATAATCATTTCCAAAATAAAAGTATGTTTACATAATATATGTTTGTGTGCGCTGTGTATATTTATATGTAAATACACACCCATACATGTATATATATAAGAAATATATGTTCTTTAGGGGCTTCTTGCAACTAGGCACTGGTACCCCAAAACATGGCTTTATTTCCAGATGGATTGATAAAAAAAAAAAAAAACACTTGTGCCCTTATTCTTGAAAGTTGTCTAAAGCCAGACAATCAGATCAGAGCTCACCACATCCAGAAAGTACTTTCCAATTTTGTGGGTAATATCAAATGGTCAATGAAAGGACTTCGGGGCATGACATCTGAGGCTGATGATTGTGAATGCATTTTCTCTGATGCTGAGGGGTAAAGAAAATTGACTGGCTTCCAGTTCAGCACCTACAAAATGTATGACTTCATCACAGTCACAGTAAGAAAAAGACATCAATGCTACTAGTTGACTGTGTGTGTGTGTGTGTGTAATAAATCAGTGGATAAAGACTATGCGCCGTGGGCCAAGTCTTGTTATCTGCAGAGTCCTGGTGCGAGCAGGTGTGAATGAGGAGTACAAAAGCATCGAGGGTGATTACTGTTTGTTTTAGAAACTCATTTGTCACCAAATTTCTGCTTGACAAGCTCGGAGGACTCAAACTAATTCCAGGCTCCTGTATTTATAAAGCAATCAGCCATGGAGTGTGATGTTTTTGCTAAAACCCTGTAGTGGTGAACCGCTGGACCTTGCTGGTCATTAATAGTCTCTGCATATCCACTGCCTCCCTCGCTCAGTCTTTAAAAAACGTTGAGCTTTTCAGTGCCTTGGGGCTCAAAAATTATACTTATTTGACCTAAGGGAAATGGCCTCTTTTCATCCCGGAGCATTTTGAAGTTCGTAGGCTAAAGTACGCACAGAAACTTGTCTCAGAACCCAAATCTCCTCAGGCAGACTTACAAGCAGCATTTCAAAGTAAGTACGTGGGTTTTGAGGTTGTGTGGTTACTAGACTTGTACAGATCCCACCTGCTTCTTTGCTGGCCTCATCTTCCTCAGTAGGCTGGGAGGGATCATAGTAGTCAGCGCTGTAACGGAAGGCCACTGCGTTGTAGGTGCCTTCATCGGCCAAGGCTTCGCTCAGCCTTTTATACTCCTCCTCTGCAAACAAAAAAAGATTCACAGGAAAAATTCACATGAAAAAAAAAAAAGTTATTTCTCAATTTACTGCAGTGCTCATCATCCTCCAACAAAAACTGATTAAACAAATTATTACTGAACTAGCCTAATTCAGATAGAAACGCCAAACTTTTAAAAATATTTTTCTATCCTTAGGTGAGGTTTCTATTTGGGTTTTACATACACCATTCAAAAGTTTGGTCAGATTTTATGTTTTTGAAAGTCTCTTACATTCACCGAGGCTGCATTGATTTGATCAAAAACACATAAAAAACAGTAACATTGTGAAATATTTAAAATAACCATTTTCTGTATAAATATATTTTAAAAAGTTATTCCTGTGATGGCAAAGCTGAATTTTCAGCAGCCATTACTTCTTCAGTGTCCTTCAGAAATCATTATTATATGGTCATTTATTGGTCATTTGTGAAAACCATCATATATTTTATAACACACACTATTATATATATTATTCATTAAATAAAAAAAATATATATAATAATATTAAATAAATAAAATTAACAGTGATAGTTCACCCAAAAAGAAAAAAAATCTGTCATCATTTACTCACACTCATGTTGTTTCAAACCTATATCATGACTTTCTTTTATGGAAGATAAAAGAAAAAAAATGAAGAATGTTGGTAACCAGAAGAAAAAAAAGAATGTTGGTAACCAAGCTGATTTGGTTACCAGTGACTTCCATTGCATGAACAAAAAATATGGAGATGTTTCTCAAATTATCTTCTTTTATGTTCCATAGGCAATGATAGGCTGTTGTAGCCTAAATGTTTATGTGTAATAAAAATATGTTGAATTAAATATAACATTGTGAAATATTTAAAATAACCATTTTCTGTATAAATATATTTTAAAAAGTTATTCCTGTGATGGCAAAGCTGAATTTTCAGCAGCCATTACTTCTTCAGTGTCCTTCAGAAATCATTATTATATGGTCATTTATTGGTCATTTGTGAAAACCATCATATATTTTATAACACACACTATTATATATATTATTCATTAAATAAAAAAAATATATATAATAATATTAAATAAATAAAATTAACAGTGATAGTTCACCCAAAAAGAAAAAAAATCTGTCATCATTTACTCACACTCATGTTGTTTCAAACCTATATCATGACTTTCTTTTATGGAAGATAAAAGAAAAAAAAATGAAGAATGTTGGTAACCAGAAGAAAAAAAAGAATGTTGGTAACCAAGCTGATTTGGTTACCAGTGACTTCCATTGCATGAACAAAAAATATGGAGATGTTTCTCAAATTATCTTCTTTTATGTTCCATAGGCAATGATAGGCTGTTGTAGCCTAAATGTTTATGTGTAATAAAAATATGTTGAATTAAATAATAAATTTCTTTCTAAAGCTACTTTTTTTCTCATGTAACACAATAATGGCTAATTATCTTTGGTGGTATTTTCACAGCCAAATTTAATTTGCGATTAATTCGATTAATTAATCACCACATCATGTAGGCCTAACTAATTCGATTAAAAATGTTAATCGACTGACAGCCCTAACATACATATATACAGTATCTCACAGAAGTGAGTACACCCCTCACATTTTTGTAAATATTTTGTGATGTTGTGATGTCATGTGACAACACTGAAGAAATGACACTTTGCTAACAGTGTAAATTTGCTGTCCCCTCAAAATAACTCAACACACAGCCATTCATGTCTAAACCGCTGGCCACACAAGTGAGTACACCCCTAAGTGAAAATGTCCAAATTGGGCCTAATTAGCCATTTTCTCTCCTCGGTGTCATGTGACTCATTAGTGTTACAAGGTCGCAGGTGTAAATGGGGAGCAGGTGTGTTAAATTTGGTGTTATCGCTCTCACTCTCTCATACTGGTCACTGGAAGTTCAATGTGGCATCTCATGGCAAAGAACTCTGAGGATCTGAAAAAAAGATCTGTTGCTCTACATAAAGATGGCGTAAGCTATAAGTAGATTGCCAAGACCCTGAAACTGAGATGCAGCACCGTGACCAAGACCATACAGCGGTTTAACAGGACAGGTTCCACTCAGAACAGGTCTCGCCATGGTCGACCAAAGAAGTTGAGCGCACGTGCTCAGC
>NW_015505534.1:446462-453159 GCF_001515645.1 Sinocyclocheilus grahami | reverse complement strand
TCTTGTGTGAGATACTATATATATATATATATATATATATATATATATATATATATATATATATATATATATATATAGGCACAAAATAGCAATCAATTCCTGATTGCTAAGCCATCACTATAATAATTTGATTTCTCTTTCCTTCTTACTTTAGATGCACAAAAAGTCTATTGATTCTCATGCATAGTTGAAAGAAAACAAGGTATGTGCCTTGTGGTATTTTTCTTTCTACATGTTATCTTAAGGGTTTTTCCATTGTTTTAATTTTAGTATAACATTATAATACCATGCATATTTTTACCTTTTTATTTAAAGAAGAAACCAATCCAATATATAGTTGACATTTGAGGCTTAATACTATAGAAAAGCAATAAAAGTTTTTCAGTTTGTTAATTTTCATATAAAAATACGGCATGCAGTTGCTTCAAACAAAGGTGTAAACATCATTCATTTAATCACAATTAATAAATCACAATTACAATTTCAAAGGAATAATCGACAATTATGATTTTTGTCATAATCGTGCAGCCCTAGTAGACATTTATTCACAACCAAACCCTAAAACAGTGGCCTAAACCCAGTTTATCTAAAACTGAAAACTTAAAAGCTATCTGTACATCCAAATAGCCACAGAGTGTTCTCATCTTTAACGATCTCACTACAGAATCACAGCTACTAAAACTGCAATAGAGCACAAGGACATTCCAATATTAAACAATTACAATGCTTTATTACAGTTTATAGAATGTTAATGTAGACAGATTGATAAAAGTTTAATGAGATTAGGTCTCCCCCTCAAGGGCAAATCCACATGATGACTACAGAGATAATGACTATAGCGTACTCACACTACAAGCAAAGGACATCATAATTCACTCCCACTTACTGCACACCTCTGTTTAAAGATTGTTAAACCGCAAATTGAGCCGAGGAGCATCATTTTTGACTTTTTGACCCTGTTGATGCATATACTGAGTTATAATAATGTGCCATACTGAATTAGCTTTAGCTCCATTTTATTCATCAGAATAGTTCGAAGACTTACAAGTCACAAAACAACATTCTGAAAATGTTTCAAAATATTCCAAACAAAAGGAGATAAAACCCAATAGTTCCAGCTCTAAAAAGCGATTCGATTGAGCCATGATTGATAAGCTTGTAAAATATCTCATACACACAAACAAACATGGAATTTTGTGAAATTTTTAAATGATATTTCAGTGCATCCAAAGTAGGCCTGGCCGATAAAACGGTATTGATATTTATCGACGGTACACCTTCTTTGATAACGATATAAACAATATAGTGCACGTGCTATGAGTGACGCAGAAAGCACACACAAACACGAACACATGCTGAATTGAGTACAGTGCCTGCCTGTGGTGAGGAGATTGTGAATAAAAAAAATTTATATTAGTTGAGTTTAAAATGAACATTTGCATTTGAATGTTAGGAGTGCGTCAGGGAGCATCATCCGTGGCGCACGAGATGCGGTGATAATGATGAAAGTGACGTTGTTGCATTTTAATGTTTTGTTAGTCTAGCCCAGTGGTTCTCAAACCTCTCCATGAAGTACCCCCAGCACTGCACATTTTGTATGTCTCAGGTGTGTTAGATAAGGGAGCAGGGTGCGAACTACGGGGGAGCTAGTGGGAGCTCGGCTCCCCTTAATAAGACATGGGCTCCCCTGAAAACGTGATTTGTGAAATTTTGGGGGGTCTCAAAAAATAGACAATGTGTTATTTTGACGTGCAATTTCAGTTTTGTGTAATGTGATCATCGTGGATTATTATGTGTAAAACTGCAAAAATAACATTCATTCATGCATGATGGCAATTTATACCTAATTCACTTCAATAAAGATAACTATACATGCTATTCTTGTCATGAGCATCAAGGTGTGGGGACGCTGCGGTGCAAATTCCACTCATGTTTAGTACGTTAAGTTAGACATTTATTTCCTTGCGTTGAATTTGAATTTAAATGTGCTGCATTATTTTGCTCATTGCGCCCTCCTGTGTCCTTGGGAGACAAGCCAAAAGTTTCCTTAAGACCCATTTAATCTGCACATAAAACATTAGAAATTAGATGTTACATTTTTATTGTGTATTTGACTGTTAAAACAAAAAAATATTTGTTGTTTGTCTCAAATTGGGTTAATTTAAAAATATAGTGGTTACATTTAAAAAAAAATTCTATTGCATTAAAAAAGGTTATAAAAAATTTAAATAATTATCGATACCGAACGATATGAAACATTATATCATTGATAAATTTTTTCGGGCTGATACGCCCAGTCCTAATCCGAAGCAATACCTCGTTTATTGCTTTCTTAGAACACATATTTGATAATATCTTGAGTTAATATCAGGTCAGTCGTTGCATAAATGTGCCTCACTTAATTAAACTGTTTAAATGCTGGGTGTAGTCAAGGGACAAACTTGATTCTGAACAGCATTCTTGAACATAAAACATTCCAGAACAAGTTTTAACCCACACGTCTACATCAATAACCACATCTAGCATGGCACTAGCAAGCAGAGCATGTGAGCGAAGCGGTCCGCTCTATGGACGTGCGCTCCACTCAGTCGCTCTAACCGCCCAAGCAAGCGCTCCGTTCTGTAAAGAATAAATTTGTGTGCAGTATATTAGATTATAAATTACTGTTGCCTATATCTAGCAGGTCTACCTATTGGTTCGGGTCAGTTTTTTTGTGTTTTTTTTATATTTTAATAGGCCTAAGTGGTGTGGGCTAATATCTTCTGTACTCTGTAGTAGAGGTCTACACAGAGGACCCGAGACCCAAGGACCCGGGATCCGTACGGGTTCGGGGCTATATTTTAAATGGTCAGCCGGGTCCGGGTCGGGCCCAAATCTATTACTTCGGGTCCCGGGTCTGTTTAACATTGTGTGTAATACCCGAGTCCATTGGACTCGGAGAACACCCGGCCATTATCAGAGTCAGTCAGCGCTGTGCATGTGTTGTTTTGTAACTTTCAACTTGTAAAATTAGGATGAGAAAAGTGTGAGTCGGTAATTTGAAATAATGGATACCTTCATGAGTGATGCGAGTTATTATTGATTTTATTTTTTATTTTTATAATATTATGAATGAACCGTCTTGTTGTTATATCTAAAATTTTTGCTCAGACTTGGCTCAGAGAACACAGAGATGATAGCAAATAAGTAAAGCTAACGTCAGCAGCCATGGCACTGGACGAGCAATCGTTATTATAATCCAAATGGGCAAACAGTCCAAATTATTATGCAAGTTGACTCAAGATATAAAAAAATGCAAAACTGCAAAGTCGCATTTGTCATCCGTCACCGTGACAGCAAGTGGACTTTTGAAACTGGAATAATGAGTGGATTACGATTCAATTGGCAAGACAGGAATAACAAGAAACTTTCTTGGCAAGGAGGATTGTGTGCATCACAGTCAGGTACAAGGGAGAAGGCTTTTTACATTAGGCAAGACAAAAAGTTTAATTTTCGCAACTTGTTTATCGACTTGTTAATAGCAATTTGCTGTGGAATACGTGCCGATCGGGTCCAGTCGGGTCGGTGTCTTCCCGGCCAGGTTCGGGTCCATCTTTCAAATAATTGATGGTCCGCATTGGTTCCGGGTAGTACATTTTTGACATTTCTCGGTTCTGCACGGGCCCGGGTCCAACTTTCAAAATAATAGACGGGCCCGGGTCGGTTCAATGTAGCACATTTACGGGTACGAATTTTTGGACCAGTGTAGACCTCTACTCTGTAGTTCTGTATTTAGGCCTATATACAGCTGTGTGTTAGTTTAATAAAAACACTCGCTCAGCGCTGGAAGAAGCACTGGGGATGCTGGAGATTTTGCGGGAGGGATCCAGCACTGGTTTTCCAAAATCCAAGTGGTGTAGGCTAATATCTTCTGTACTCTGTAGTTCTGTATTTAGGCCTATATACAGCTGTGTGTTAGTTTAATAACTACGGAGCTCCGAATATAATTCGAACTAACAATTTGTTTCTAAGACGTTAGCAGGTTTTTAAATTTTATTTATTTTTTTATTATTATTTATTAATTTTAAGCAATAATGATTTTAATAAGTAATTATGAAATATAATAATTCGTTCCATGATTTAGGCCTACTTAAACTAGGGAACGAATGAATTAATTCGTGGCAGCTAAGCCTAAACAAGAGAACGAATACGTGGCCATAATTTAGACTAAACGAAAAAATTTATTCTTAATTTGTGGCCATAATGTAGTCCTAGCATAAAAGAGAACTAGCCTATTCTAAATTTGTGGCCGTGATTTTGTCTGCATGTCATGATCGGGGCTCCGTACAACCAAATATAACTTTAGCCTACCCGTTTATTCATTTATTATGGTATGTAACTAGCTTTCTGGCAATGTGCCGCTTCAGATTCCAATATGAATCTTTACTAACTTTAACAGTCTCCACGCACTCCCTCCCAGTTTCTTCTCCCTGCTCATTCTTAACTTAGATTTTTACTTTACATTTATGTATAAGGCTTGCAACTTCGTTGAAACAATATCTGAACTCCATAACTGCTCTACTATTATCGATCGCTACAGATTCTCGATCTCGAACAAGCAAATCACCAAAGGGCATTCTGGGTTGAGCGAGCGGAGCGGAATCTTCAGAAAGGCGCTCTGCGCTAGTGCTGGGCAGTATGACCAAAAATGTATATCACGGTATTTTTCAAAATGATACCGGTTTTATGGTACATGACGGTATTTTTTTTCATGCATGACCGGGTGTTAACTAGGGGTCGACCGATTATCGGCCTGGCCGATATTAAGCATTTTTATGATTATCGGTAATTTTCAAAACCGATTCGCAGATAAAAATAATTAAATTTTGAAACGCGCTATTTGGCTCTGATGCAGCCTGTCAGAACTCACCACCACTCTGTGGCCGAAAGCAGTCTCCGCCTGCCGCTCATCTGATTTGTTGGGAGTCATGAGTCTGACCAATCAATGCATAATTCACTCTCACTCCGAAAGCGCTTGCTAACCGCTTGTTGCTAACTGGAGCTGCTTCAGTGATCACGCATCAGTTGTCTCTCAAAGGTAAGGCAGCAGCAGACCTTGCTTATGCTGCATTAGATCCCAATCCACTAACGTTACACTGAAGTTGCAAAACACCTCAATATTATCTATGATTTCCGCGATGCGGAGAACGCGGACGGAATCCAGTCATATAAATGGAATTTACTGTATGACGCGGAATGTCACGGAATTTGTCAAAGTTTGGATGAATTAATCAAAAGTAGGTCAGTACACTTAAATAGAGTCGCAATATGGACTAGTATCTGTAAATATTAAGCCGCAAAAATACTATTTAAATATGAATCCAGCATGTTCTGCGTGTCTCTGTATGTAAATGGCACAGACGTGTACGCGTTTTGTTTTCTACACAAAGTGTGCAACGCTCGCGGTGATTTCAGCTTCTGTCATATCACTACATGAGGACATAAATACATGAACAACATGTATTTAATAACTCCAGAACTGCTCTGACTCCCCACTTCATGAGCATTTGACAGTTTCATTGGAGTAAAGCTATCTTCATATCATTTACATAGACCTACAGCCGCTCGCATCATTCACAGTCGGGTTATTAGCAGAGAACACAGAGCAGGTCTTGAATTTCAGGCGCAGGATTAGTATTAATAATTATGAATAACTATTAATAATAATTCTACTCATTCCCGCAGGTTCCTCGTTTATAACGCGATGACAGATGACAGAACTTATCATTTGCACGCGCTTTTGAGTCTTGAGAACTCTCATTTTCAGTGCGCCCACAGATCGCGATAAGGAGAGTGACAGATTTGAATAATTATTCAAGGAGTTTGCAAATGTGATATTGATTTAATACAACAATTCAATAAACACGTTCTGCCTGATTTTGCTCTATTTCATCAACGAAAATAGTTCCAAATAAAGTAACAGCTCAGCCGCTTCACATCTCTAAAAGCACAGCGGTGTTTCATTCATGAATAAAAGAATCTTCGTTTTTGAACGAATCTAGTAAGTCAGTGATTCATGATTACCCATTCATAAAGACAGTCACTTGCTTCATTCCTGAATGAATGAGCCGTTCAAATGAATCAATTGAATGAATGATTCAGTGATAATATCTGTGATTTGCCACCCCTTGCTGGCGGTTTCAGTTTCATTTTTAGGTATAATTGCAGTTATTTAAATTTTATATTTCTGTATTCAAAATTGTATTTAAAACATGAATCTCCACATGAATTTATGAATTTAATTGCACTCATGCCACCTCTGAGCCTCATTGAATGTCTGAAAATGTACCTACAAGCCACTTTTGTGTTCTTCTGTGCCACCTCTGTAGTAGAAATACATTTTTCATTAATACTAATTTCATGATTGGTAACTTATTTGTCTTATTCTACTTATTATATAGTTTTAAATAGAAATTTTTAAAAGCTTATAAACAATTTTTTTAATTTTACAGATGAAAATGATGCCATTGCAAAGATAAAAAGAAAATGCCCCTGTTAATCACTTCACCTAATATTTGATCAGAATTTGAGATTATTGATGAGAAGGTGCTCCTTAATTTATTTAAATTAGGAGGCCAAGCGCTCTTGATTACAAGAAGAAAAACACTGCTCTTAAACTGGGTGTGTGACAGGTATGGCTGAGGAATGGGGTTTGGCT
>NW_015505534.1:418398-446141 GCF_001515645.1 Sinocyclocheilus grahami | reverse complement strand
GAAATCTTCCAACTGAACCATAGCTAAGGCTTATCCAAAAAAGTCGATAGGTTTGTCAGTATGAGTATTCTATGGAAAAAATCAGCTAAAGTCGCGCTCGTGTGTGTGAGACGCGGGAGCTGATGGCAGGGGGCGGTGGATATTTGTGGCGGTCAATATGGATATTGTGGATGAGTTCTTCTGCGTCATCACGTTCTATTAGTTCTACAGCTTCAGTTTTGGAACTTTCACGCTTAGTAACACATACAGCTGTTCCCTCACCACAGTGCAACAGTGAAAAGGGACCCCTTTCAAACAGTGTCATGTTCCGAACGTTGTTTAAGTGACATACACCGGTATTGTGGTATTTTAAAAATTCATATCATAACAAAAATAAACACCGGTATTCGGTATGAACCGGTATACCGCCCAGCACTACTCTGCACTCTTAAGGAAATATTACCACTCCGCTCACATGCTCTGCTAGCTAGCCAGTATGGTGACCTAGTATAACCCAACAACAACACTTTCACATTCTATGGACTTAACTTATTTGATTTATACCAAAACAAACTCAGCCATGTCAGTTTTACGCTCTTCACAGTGTACAAAACAAGCACCTTTCCCTATTCTGGAAATCTAATACAATCAAAAAGATATTAGAGGAAAGCACTTAAAGCCTGACCGCACAAGTCTAAAGTCGATAACCATGAAAAGCAGAGTTTACTGAAGAGCTCTGGTTGTCCACCTAAGCGAAACAAGCTAGATGAATTATTTCCGACTGAAAAGGTCGTTTTTTTTCCCTGCAACTGCCACTATGAAAGGGCCTCTTCAAGCTTTTCTACTTTGTTACATATATGCCTCCCAATGAAACAATCTCTCACAGGGACAAGAAAGGCATGTTGTGGTTTCAGAATATATTTTCTATGGTTAATAAAAGGAGTTTATAGTTTGAAAAGTCTAAAACCACTCATGAAAATGCTTTTATTTTTCATTTTTCTAATTGAATAAGTTAACAGAAAAATGTATAGTTTATGAGTTGATATAAATAGTAAACTTAAGTGTGGTACAAAAGTCTGAAACCGCTAATGAAAATGCTTCTATTTTGCATTTTTTCTAATTAAATAGGTTTACAGAACGTTAGAAGAAAAATAATAATAATAATAATAAAAGCTTATAGTTCATGAATTTATAGAAACAATAAAGAAAGAAATAAAATTAAAAAAAATAAAATAAAATAAGATAAAATAAAATAAAAAGTAAGAAAAAAATCTGAACTTTAAATAGGTTAAGTTGGGTCCAAAAGTGAAAAAGTATTTTTTTTTGCCATCATGTTATCGGTATTTCAGTACATCTTTTATATTTTATTTATATTTTAGAAAAAACGAATTATTATAAAAAGTATTTATAAGAAATTATATATAGAAGAAAAAGTATTTCGGAATCTCTTGAGAAATGAATGACAAAAAATGTTTGTTATTAATGAACAGTTTTTTTTTGTCAACAAACTAAATGAAAAATGTGCATCATGACAAAAAATTACTGATTTATGAATTAAAATTTAAAAAGCACTGTTGATAAATTATTTAATGTATAAAAGAAATATAAAAGAAAAATGAAAATTATATTATATTATGAAAATATATATGAAAATGTGAAGAAAAAAACAACAATTGTTTCAAATAAAGCTAGTAAATAATTAATGTTGCACCCAAACATATCCTAAACCAGGAAAAAAACACATGCCACTTGAGTCAAGAGTAAAAATGACAAAAAAAGCCAAAATCTAGGACAAAAAGAAGTGTAAAATCACCACTGCACTTGAGCTGACATGAACTTCACACATTTGAATTATGCATGAAGATTTACTGAGCTGAAAGATCAATGTGATATATATATGAAAATGTGAAGAAAAAAACAACAATTGTTTCAAATAAAGCTAGTAAATAATTAATGTTGCACCCAAACATATCCTAAACCAGGAAAAAAACACATGCCACTTGAGTCAAGAGTAAAAATGACAAAAAAGCCTAAATCTAGGACAAAAAGAAGTGTAAAATCACCACTGCACTTGAGCTGACATGAACTTCACACATTTGAATTATGCATGAAGATTTACTGAGCTGAAAGATCAATGTGCATTTACCTTGCCTGGCCTCCTCTTCCAGCAGATCCGTGTGCATGGCCAGGTACCTCTCCTCATCACACAGAGCCTCTATCCTGGCCTCCTCCTCGGACAGCTGGTAATCGTGATTCCACGAGCCTGCGTCATATTCCGAAAGATCATGTAAATGACCGCGGCCATCGTACCTGCAATACGAATCACGTGGTTAAAGGCGAGAGGAAATTAACATTGGATTGCATACAAGAAATACTCACCACACTGAAGAACCCTAAAAGTAAAGCCATTTTTATATTCACATATATGCTTTTCTTTCAAAATGCTACTTCGCTTACAAGGTTTGCTTGAGGAGGTGTGAGAACTGAACAATGCCTGGGCGGCAAAAGCAGACGGCCTATGTGATGCGCTCCAGACGGTATACGTATCAAGAGATGAGTGCACTTGCATGATATACTTACTAAATCCGTCTAATTCTTCACTAAAACCATAAAAAGACGCAACAGGCCTGAGTAAAGAACGTATTAACAAAAACAAAACAAAAAAACGCAAACAACTCTCCTCTTACCTTACATGGTTCAACAAACCATTCCAACTTTTTGAGACAACTGCCATCATCATTCCTACATTTACTGTAAAAGAAGTACATCCACACAAGCCCGAGTACATAAATACCTATCTGTAAGAACCCATATGGAGGAAATTTTCCTGCGCTCGCTCCTGTATTCCACTTCTCAGTTCCAGTTTCTTCGGCAAAAGAGAGAAGTGGGCGATGAGGTGGCAATCGGGGCCTGGCGGGACCCCTTAGCCTTAATTGCTGAGGAAATAAGTTGTGTATTATGTGATAGAGAGACACACATACACATTGGAAACAAGAAAACAGATCCATGCAGATTAAGGTGGCTCAATGCAACCCGCTGCATTTCAACACACTCCTGGCTCGTTACCATTTCTCACATTTTTTAAAAGGACTGCAGCTGAACTGGAAAAAGTGTGGAGCAAGAGAGAAAACACATGAGGAATACAATATTCGACTGACTATGTGTTAGAAGTGCTTCCTGCAAAAGAACAATGTTAGACTTGGGATCTACAGTATGCATGAAGACAGAATTCATATAATGGGATTCAAATCATATATCACTTCATATGTGAGAACCACCTTAATGCACAGACGGTTTTTAATTTACAGTGGTTTGCATTTAATCGAATAAATGCAACACAAATGTGACCAAAGCAGATTCCCCAAGTACTAAGAAGCAGAGGCATCACATGACCAGTACATTAGGCCCATATTATGACTCATATTCACTCATTGTAACATTGTACAATAAATTCATAATTCCTATTTATAGATCAGTCATATTTATATTGATTTAGATATTCGATTTTAAATTATATAAGCGAGGGCCAAGTGAGCAAGGACTCTGCTTTGGATTTCAAACATTTCTAACCTTGCAAAAAAATAAATAAAACTCTTAAATCAGCCTAAGCCGTTTTGCTGGTCTCCTGGATGGTTTTAGAGGGCCCTGGGCACTTTTTAGCCTGTCAGGCTGGAAGACAAACTGAATACCAGCGTGGTCAGGCTGCGAGACTAGCTTAAACCAGCTAAGGCCAGCAAACCATCTAAGGCTGATTTAAACTGCTTGTTGAATCATTTGTCGGTGCTGTCAATGCATTGAGCTTACAAATAATCACAATCCAAGCTAGTTATCTTAGATCTGTCAATGTCACGTTTTTTTATTCGCGTTTGGCCATGTAAACATCACACAATGCCACCAGCTCCTCCTGTGCTGCAAAACAACAAATACATCCAAGGTCCCTTTGGAAGACATTAAGTTGGTTAAGTAATGATTCCCATTAGGTTTGTTTAACCGACCTATCGATCATGATGTTCTTGTCCCCCATCCATGGGATAAGGTGTTTGCCCTGATCGTGGTAGATGGCCCTCTCATCGTCCCGGAACAGCTTACAGGCGTAGCCGAACACCAGCAGCTCCGCATACTTGCTGCTATCGCTCTGCTCCTTAGTCGCTTTATTATGGTCCGTCTTGCTTCCCCCGCGCCGGTACATTCCAGAAAATATCCGCAAGACACACGAAACAAGCGATAAACTGCTAGAAATGTATAACCATTTCTTTAAAGGTGGGAAAGGTGAAATAAAATATGTGGGCTAACAACTGCTCCAACACATATCAACACACACTGAATCAAATATGGCGTGTTGAAGAACGTTGCGTTTCATAGTCGCAGATTCGTTACACCGTGTTTCGTCAAACTGAATGCGTTGCTGCTGTTTTAGTTTCTAAAAAAACAAAAATATTTTAATATAATATGTGAGCTTTTACAGCATTTTAACATTTTTGGTATCCACTTAGATAGGAGAGATGGATACCATTATTATTCAAGACGAAAACGTCAACGTGAATGGGAAAATGATTTGACCGTACTAAACTTGTAGGCTACCGAACACAGAAACAAAAAAGTCAGAGAAACAGAAAGAAAGAAAGAAAGAAAGAATCATGCATACTGGGCTGTTTTTAGTTGATGTATTGGAGAAATGGGGTACACAATAGGGACCTTTTTCTTTTTTATGGTCAATGAAAGGAGGTGCTGCAATGCAAACTACATTTTATATAAGTTGTTTTATTTTCTACAAATTTTCAGTGGGGTTTGCAATTTTTCTACAACACTGTTACCAGTATTTAGGACACATCGGAATATAGCTAATTTAAACCCTGACATGTGTTATTTCTAGCTGTAATCAATGTTTTTGGAAATAAACATCAATATTTGAATATATAATTTAAACATTAAACAAAATTATACTGGAATGGGTAATGGGTTAAGATTAGCATATTCATCCAACATGATGCTGGGATTGTAGATTTGCCCAAAGAAAAAGAAACATCACTTACTCGCGTCCCACCCGTCCCACCCGCAAATTACGCCTATGCCTCTATGACTTCTAGTTATTTCTTAACTGTGCGCTCTCTCTAGTGTGATTGTTGAATTACATTTTATAGCTTTCAGGAAGATCAGATGAACCTTAAATGTATTAGTTGCTATCAGCCTTTTAGCGGTCATGCTGCAGAATAATTACAGCGTTTGCTTATGTCAGTCAGCGCCGGAGGAGACGTTCTCTCTCTCTCTCTCTCTCACACACACACACATACACGCACACACACATGTCTGGTTTAGTATTCTTGTGGGGACTCTCCATAGGCGTAATTTTTTTATACTGTACAAACCGTACACCCTACACCAACCCTACACCTAAATTTACCCCTCACAGGAAACTTTCTGCATTTTTACATTCTCAAAAAAAACACATTCTGTATGATTTATAAGCTTGTTTCCCCATTGGGACCTCAAGGTCCCCACAGTGGCACGAGTCCCCATGAGTCAGTGTGTATTCAGGTTTAAGTTCCCACTGAAATAGAAAACATTGTACACACACACAGTTTAGTTATCAGTAATCTTTAATTTAATCTACTCCAAGGAAGTTGTTGCTGTAGCTCTCTGGTAATATGGCTATAATTAGGTGTTCTTTATTGGTTTCTGGAGCACAAATAGAACACTTTTAATTTCACTTTATGCCTTTTATGTCACTTTAGGACTCTGAGAATTTTCTGAGGGTGTGTCTGTCTGTCTGTCAGTATTATCTTTAAAATATTATAGATAATATAATAATAATATGTAAAATATTATTATTTTTAATGAATAATTATTGCTAATCATATAGCTTTATAGCTATTTTTATTAATCCAAAATGTATATTTCAGATTTATTTCAATTAATATAAATGTTTTTAATAGTTTTAGTTTTAGGTAGCAATAAAAAAAAAAACCTGTGTCTTTGCATGTTGTAGACAACAGTCACATTTTCTTCAGGATAGGTTTTATAAAGAATGGTTTGCACAACTTTACAACATTTGTGTTTTTAAACCTTCCATAATGCATCACTTTCATTTTAAAACTGAGAGATATGTGAGATTTGTCAGATATGACTGTGGCAATCAAAAGCATGTTGCAATTGCTGTTAGTAGAGTTGAACTTGATCTGAAACCACAACATTCCTTTAATAGCATGATTTTGATCTCAACAGACACCACACCTGTGAACATGCTTACAGATCATGCAGCACAATCTGAAATGTTGGCATGTCATTTTTAAAGACACATTTCATTGCGAGTTCACATAATGTTAAGAGCTGGATCTGGTAGTTTAGTTAGGCGGTCTAGCAGGTTTTGTGATTTTAAAGAAGATAGTCACACCCACATTTTGCAATAAATATAAAGACAGCCCCAAACATAAACAGGTGAGCAAGACAGGGGACTTGAAGTCTTGAAATCTTAATGGCAAACAACAATTTTGGCAAAACTGGTGCTTATTCACTTTTTTAACACATGTATAAATTATCTATTACAATAAAACAGGCATACTTTTCCTGCAGAGCCATGTTTTCACTTGTATTATTCTCAGGTATGGAACCTTTTTACTTATTTTGAATCCTCATCTTGGTTATTTACAAATATATGCGGGGGGGAGGGAGAAATACTTCTGCTTTTGCATTCTTGCTAAATTATTACATTTGTATGATTTTGTTGTATGTGTGTATGCTTCAGTAGTTACAAGACAATCTGTCCTTTTCACATGCTCATTGTCACAAATGTGCTTATTTGATTTGTGACCTAGAAATTTGCTAAAGGTTTGTGCAGATTTTAGAATTTTCCTTATTTCCTGTCATAATTTTCTTTGTTTTAGATTTAGATTTAGATTTCCAGTATATATGTTATACTTTGGTAGGCCGTTCCCTTGCCTTTCATGTTATCAAGTTCTGTATTCATGTTTTCTTGTATTTTAGAATGAAGTTGAAATTTAAAATGTATAAGTTATCATTTAAATCATTATCAACAATGATAAAGATCCTGATTTCCTTGTTTATTTATTTATTAATAAAAGGTAGTGTTGAAATTGAATGGAAAGCTGCTAAACATAAAAATAAATCATTCATATATTCTTCAGTGCATAGCATGACTTTCACGTTATGCTTTTAATAAGTTAATCTTGACAAGTTTGTTGATGTTAAGTTCAGCTTAAAAAACGTTGGGAGGTTAATTGTTGGCTACCTAACAGGTTTTGTGATGTTAAAGAAAATAGTCAAACCCACAAGTCACAGACAGGTGACTTGAAGTATTAAATCCTAACAGTAAATAACAATTTTGACAAAACTGGTTAATTACTTTTGTAACAAATGTATATATATATTTTTTTTCTATCTGTCTATTTTTTTTTATGTTTTTCTTTTATATTATTTAGTTTGTTATTTTGTGTGAACTGAGCAAGAATATTCTAGTCATGCAAAAGTTGTTTTGTTGACCTTTTGTCTAAAATGTGTATAAATGGTCCAACAAACCATTTTACAGTGAGCAACTTTGCACAAGTTCCTAGCATGCATTGCTGCTTGAAAAAAATATGTGGTAACAATTTTCAGAGAGTGATCATTGTTTCACATTTTACCAGCTTAATTTAGACTGGACATGGAAAACAGAAGCCAGTAAACAGTAGCCAGCGATCATGGCACCCATTGGCAATTCAGGAAAAAGTTGCATAATAAAAATGTGCAGGTTATTTTTGGCTTGATGAGAGAAGTTTTCTTTTCTGTGACATATTGAAACACAAGTTGGAATTGGACATATCATATAATTTCTTTAAAAACAAATAGCTTTAGTTAAGTCAGCCATAAACATGATTTACTAGTTAGTGGCAGGAGGTATGAAGGCACAATTCTCATTCTAGAGATAATTTTGTTAGATAAAAATCAGTGCAGTTTGAGATTAGTCATCTTAATAAAATTCCCAGTTATTCATTTATTGTCTTCAGAATGGGCAATTCCTGTTTGTAATTCCTCCATTGTAAATCTTAAATCATTACTGAGCTACCGGAACTACTGCTGCTCTTTCTTGTTAATTTGTCACATGTGCCAGTGCAGTTACAACCATTTGGCTTATGTGTAATGTAATTTCCTTAATTTTCCAGTCTAAAAGTAACCAATAGAAGCCATTTTAAAGAAGTTAAAAAACATCTCTGCTACAATTTAGTGTAAAAGCAACCACTGGAGTCAATCATATTTCCAGTTTTTCTTTTTAGAGCGTCTGTTAAATGTGTTGCTTTTTTTTCTTCTAAAAGTTAATTTTATCAACCTTAGGAGGCATTAGCTCATAAATGAGATCAAAGATAACACATATGAACTAAAAGACATAAAACTCTAATTAATATTTAATGTTAGGGCCGTCAAGTCAAAATATTATATAAAATAAGGTTAATGTGGGGTTGTAGATCTAGACAAAACACTTGTTATGGCCAAGGAAGGAATGAAAAAATTGTGGGGAGTTTTGACCTCATATTCAGACACCTTTTCACATTAAAGAAAGAGATTTTTCTTTATTGTCTTCTTTTAAACATACAGGTAATTTTGAGAGTCACAGTGGTGTAATTAATGGTCAATTATCATTGCCATTATAGAAATGGACTTTCTTGCGGACTTCCAATGGCTGCCGTGTGCGTGTGTCCATTAAGTCGACGAGACCGTATAGTGTCCCATTCGTCATGTTAGCTTTCAGAAGGGTGCTCGCGAATGCCCCCTTTGTGGCCCTGTGCGCCCTCGATGTGCACTTCTGCCGAGCCCAGACTAAGGCTAGCTCCACAGCAGACTTCTACCCGGCAGTCAAAGCAGCATAACTTCAAGAAAGTGTGGACCAATTATCATTGCCATTATAGAAATGGACTTTCTTGCGGACTTCCAATGGCTGCCGTGTGCGCGTGTCCATTAAGTCGACGAGACCGTATAGTGTCCCATTCGTCATGTTAGGTTTCAGAAGGGTGCTCGCGAATGCCCCCTTTGTGGCCCTGTGCGCCCTCGATGTGCACTTCTGCCGAGCCCAGACTAAGGCTAGCTCCACAGCAGACTTTTAACCAGCAGTCAAAGCAGCATAACTTCATGAAAGTGTGGATTCAGATGATTTGAGACAGGGCCTCTAGTATCTGATAATGGACATAACTGAGATAGTATCATGTGATGTGGTCATGTGATCTCAACATAAGGCAACTTTTGTGTTTTCAACAGGTTTCTTTACCCTCACACTGTGTGCCCCTCAGTATGTCTTTGTAAATGAGTCCAAGACTTGGGCAGAAGCTCAGAGATACTGTAGAGATAAATACACTGATCTGGCCACCATTGAAAATGAACAACAGACAGTCCAGTTGATCGACACAGTGAATCATGATTCCATTGATTTGGCCTGGATTGGACTCTATGATGATCTGAACAGTTGGAAATGGACTCTAGAGGACAGTGATTTCTTCAAGGTTGGAGAGAAAAACTTCAGGAACTGGTATGACCAAGGACCAGGCAATTCTGGAGGACAAAGTCTGTGTGTGTATATGAATAATGGGATATGGTATGCAGCAAGCTGCTCCAATTCATTTTATCTTACGGTCTGCTATGATGGTGAGCTATTCTATTAAAATGCGTAAGACAGTGAACAAAATTGAAAACAACTAAACCATCCTTTCTCTTAACTAAATATGATATTCATATTTTTCAGGAAGAGAAAATGCCAGCGCAACTTATGTTTTCATTTACCAGTACCAAACCTGGACTGAAGCTCAGAGTTACTGCAGAGAACATCACACAGACCTCATCAGTATCAGGAATGAGACTGAAAACCAGAAGATCCAGTATTTATTACGAAATATTTATTATTATTATTATCAAAATGTTTGGATTGGACTGTACCATACCAGATCTTGGTCAGATCAGAGCAACACTTCATTTACTTACTGGAGCACATGGCAACCAAACACTGCAGGATCCTGCACTGTAGTCTCATTTAGAGACTCTGGGAAATGGATGGATGAAAACTGCAATTATGCATTTCCTTTCTTTTGCCACAGTGGTGAGTAGATCTTAAAGGCTGTTCACACCAAGGACGATAACTGTGACAAAAGCGATAAAGATACACATCACACCTATAAAAACTATAAAGTTCACAGCACAACTATAGCAACGATAAGGAACGATATTGTTGGAATCACGTTTAGAATGATTTTTCCAGCTGATGGATGATAAAAACTTTGACAATTAGCCAATCAGAATTCACTTTACTTTAAAAAGCTTGAGCATTTAAAGTGGCAGACAACATAACTGCAGCGTGCTTATAAAAACAGAATTTTATTGTTCATTGGTGTGGACACTAATATAGTTACCATTATAGTTATCATTCTTGATGTGAATGGCCCTTTAAGAGGTTCATAGTTCAGCCAAAAATATTAATTCTGTCATCATTTATTCACCCTCATGTCATTCCAAATCTGTATGCATTTCTATCTTCTATGGAATGGAAAAATCTCAAAATATCTTCTTTGATGTTCTACAGAAGAAATAAATTAATACAGTTTTGTAACAACATTAGGGAGAGTAAAAGATGACAGAATTTTCATTTTTGGGTGAACATATTTTTCACTGTCTTTAACATTTTCTAGCTTAGATAGTAATTCATGACATCTATCCGATATTGCCTCAATGTGATCATATAAATTGCAAAAAAAAGTACAGTTTAATGAGGTTAAACAGTCTAAAACTATATTGGAAATCTGTGTTTCAAAGTCTAATCTAAGCCTGCAAATAAACTAAGCTTTTGGAACTTATAAATGTAACGATGTTAAATATTCTAAATTCAGCCATTGATCAAATAAGCAAATTTGTGACACTGATCAAGTGAACTCCTTGGTACAAAAAGCATATGCTTTTTGAATAATCTGAAATCATGTTGGAGAACATGATCATAAACTTTAACACAAACTTGAGAAGTACATGTAGTTTGATGGCTGATGTCATTACAGCAAAAGGAAGAAAAACTAAATACTACAGATTTTGACATTTGTGTCCATTTTTTAATCCAACTTTTCACTCAATGCTTAGCATATAATTTATAGTAAAGATTTCGTTAAATGTAAAAAATGTTAAATCTTTGGTAGTGGTCTCATATTTTGGACTCCACTGAATTCATTAGAAATATTTAGGATACTTTGATATATTTAACACACACACACACACACACACAAAACTTAATTTGTTTCCTCTATTGACAGCATTAGCATCATCTCGTCAGTATCACTTTGTGAATGAGAGTAAGACCTGGACTGAAGCTCAGAGATACTGCAGACAGAATTACACTGATCTGGCCACCATTGATAACATGGAGGAAATGAACAGACTGATTAACACAGTTAATGGGACTTACAATGATTCAGCCTGGATTGGAGAGTATGATGATGTGAACAGCTGGAGATGGTCACTGGAAGACAATGATTTCTATCAGGAAGAAGAGAGAGATTTCAGGAACTGGTATCATGAACCGGACAACAGTGGGGGGAACCAGCTGTGTGTTTACATGGATTATAATGGTAAATGGTATGATATGTCATGTGACAACACACTGCCATTTGTTTGCTATGATGGTAAGGACTTTTCTTTTTTTTATTATAAATTAGATATTTTATTTCAGTGAAAGCTAATGTGCATATACATTTGGCATTTCATATCTCAGGTAGAGAGACCGCCACAGAGAGTTACATCGTAATCTATAACTGGGAAACCTGGTCAGAGGCTCGTAGATACTGCAGAGAACATTACACAGATCTCGCCAATGTGAGAAATCAGACTGAGAACCAGAGGATCTTTGAGACAGCAGGTAGAGGAGTCTGGATTGGCCTGTACAGAAACAGGATTTGGTCAAACAGTCAGAATACCAATTATCAAAACTGGAGGCCGCAAATTCCTGGGTTACCGGCGCAACCAGATAATGTTGTTAACTACGCTGATGCATATGGATATCAGCACTGCACTGCAGTGTCATTCAGATATTCAGGCCGATGGACAGATGAGATCTGTGTATCCAGCATGCCTTTCTTCTGCTACAGCAGTAAGTTCACTTGCTTTATTGGATGCCATTATTTAGCAGGAATGAGAAAGACTTTTATCACCTTTCTCCAACATGAAAGATTTAATTTGGACAGATATAATCCATTATATTTGGTATGCAATCATGACAGGAAAATAATTAATTAACTACTAATTTGTACAATGACAATTTATTCACAATAGCATGATTTATTGGTACATCAGTGACCAGCTCATGGCAACAAATTGTGACAATTCTTACCCATTTGTCTGCTATGATGGCAAGACATTCCAATTGAATTTTTGTTTATGTACATTTTGAGTTTCCGTTTTGTAAAACACTAGTTGCTGAGTCAAAGTCTCAACCACCCAAATGTACCACCCAAAAACATCAGGTTTATTGAGTGTTATGTAGATGCTAGCAGATACTATAAAGATGTTCAATGTTCAAGTTGTAAACTTAAAACTAATTGTAAATGTCAGTGTATTTTAGATATAAATGTATGCATTTAAAAGCCAGATGAATTAACCAATGAACGGACTTATATTTTTTTTATCGTAGGTAGAGAAAACGCCACTGAGAAGTATATTATGGTATATGACTCTAAGACCTGGACTGAAGCTCAGAGCTACTGCAGAGAGAAATACACAGACCTGGCCAGTGTGAGAAATGAGACAGAACATCAACAGATACTGAGCATTACCCGTTATTATGGACAGTATGTATGGATTGGTCTGCGCAGAAACAGACTGTGGTCAGATCAGAGCAGCTCCTCCTTCACATATTGGCTCCCACACACCTCATCGGTTGCTGCACAACCAGATAATGGTGCAAATGTCCCAGGACAGTGGGGATCTCAACACTGCACAGCTGTGTCTTTACAATACTTTGGCCAGTGGACAGATGAGAGCTGCTTTGCCAGTTTGCCTTTCTTCTGTTACAGTGGTGAGCAAATATACCTACAGTACTATAATGAAATAAAATAATAAACATCAGGCTGTTACACACAAAAACAAGAAAATATGGATATAAATGTGGATTCTGTAAAATAAAAAGAAACTAAAGTCTGCATAATAAGTGTGACACACTGTATGATACTTATGCTAAAGTTTTGCTAATCCAAGCATTCTGTTTGTTTTTCGCTAAACCTGATGACCATCACATCAACCTATTCAGATGAGTATGGTATGTTTGAGTATAAATGTGATCTATATGTTTCTGCTATTTTCAATAAAGCACTGTAAAATAATTTGGAGGTCTTGGAGTTTTGGAGTTTTATGTTTACATGCTTTAATTGAGACTGAAACTGAACTGAAATGAATTTTTTTTCAATGTAGCAAGCAAACAGAAAAATTACAGAAAAATTAAAAATTTACTAAAATCTTTTACAGTGTGTGTGTAATAATTATTAATTTTAACACCTGACCTGTTTTTTTTGTTTGTTTTTGTTTTTATCAGTGATGGGAATGCGAATAGAAGTTACAAGTCTAGACAATTTATCAGAGTCTCAGATTGAAGAGCTTGTGATTATACAGGTAAGTAAAAGTCAATATGACTCACTTACCTACAGTACTGAATATTTACCATGTTTTTACATAAACATTGTATTTTATGCTTTATTTAGTTTATTGATACTACATATCATTTTCTATATGAACATTTCATTTCAAAAGAACTCTAGGCAACAGTGCAATAAATACTTTTACATTTGAATAATAAATAAATTAAAATAAATAAATTTGATCCTTAAACAATATGACTGACATATCATATCAGTGCATGATTGTCATGAAGCTCATATATTTTCAGTTACAAGAGGAGCTGATGAGGCTCGGACTTCCCAGCAACGTCACCATGAATTTAAGAGACTATCGTAAGATCAAGCCCTGACAGAAGATGTTCCAATGGTCCTATTAAATCAGTGAAGGGCTTTGTATCAAAATGAATGTAGCTTGAATTTAACATTAAAATAATGGAAAATTGGGCTTACAGTATGCTGTACATAGTTTAATCAATAGTTTTCCATAAAAAGGCAAAACAGGTGAAAACAATACCATTATGCTCTTTATACCAATGATTTTTGACATCAATATGATCTGAATATGAAAAATATGAATATAAGATGATGGGTATTTTGTGTTTGTTTTGAAGTTATGCATAACAATGGTACTGAATGTCATGTCTGTAAAGTTAGATAAAGTTTGAAATTTTGAAAGGAAGCTATGTTTTGTGGGTCTTAAGTTTTAGTATAGTACAATCAAAAGGATGAAAAAATTATTACAATAATGAACCTGGCACCTGTTTTACCTTGTAAGGTGCTGAAGCGCATGTAACTAAATAAATCACATACAAAAATAAGAAAGAATGTGGACATAAAAACAAACCTTTCCTGTTAATAGTTTGACCTAATTCCCCTGCTTTGCACATAGCTGTTTTCTTTACCAAGACTTAGAACATAGATGCTATATGAAATAAAAGTTTTCATTTTTAGGTGAATTATTCCTTTACTAAGTATTAGGATGTAGTAAATAATTAAGATGTAAAACACAGATTTTCAAGAGATACAATTAAATACAGTGTCATGACTGGATAAACATACTGCATACAAACAAAAAGCATAGCTGTCACTACTCATAGTGAGGTATCAAACGCCTTGAGTTGAAAGCAGATGAGAGTACGGCTGCAGTCAGGAAAGCAGTGAAATAAGCGCAGTCAAGATGGACTTGCCCCATGCACTTCTCGTGAGCCCCATCATTTCTCTTTTCATGAGCCCTATCAGATTGGTCGTGGCGGTGGTATTGCAACAATATTCATGGGTTTCAGTCACGTGACTTTTTTGTTGCGGCCGCCATCTTTAGGACCTTGAGTAGCCTCTCCTTGGTAATCGGAAACCAAAATAACACTTCACTAACAACGGAAAACAATGGTATTTTAAAAAAATAGATACTTTAGGATTAGATCCTTATTTACTGTCAAGCGAACTGCTGACTCCACTAAAGTCTAGTGAAAACTTAACAACTTGACGTTTGCTGATAGGCTGTTTACATCTACCTCATACACAATCCCTCTTCGTACACTCGGGCCATTTTCAGTTAAATTTTCACCTGCTAGAGACTTGTCCATCGGCCTGGATCCATCTGCAGCACCCAGCCTGGATGCTTGCGTACTCACTTTCAGATTCTGGGTCGAATCAACCGGACCAGATGCGACAGCCGTAACTTGCCGACACTGCGGCATCCAAGCCAGACTCGGCCCCTTGCGTATGCAGCACGCCAGACTTAGCACAGTTGCATTTCTATATCTACTGTACTGTTCATTAATATTTCATTTAAAATCTATAACGTTACTGTCACGAATTCGGTCCATGGACTTCCGTTTATTCACCACCAGAGGTCACCCTTTCCATTACATTGACTCTCGCACAACACTAACTGTTGCATAGCACCCCGGACTACATATCCCATCATTCTTTGCACGATTTACACTCTGCACTGATTGCACTCATTGCACACAGCTGTTTCTAATCACCTCACTCACTATATAACACCCACTCCTACCACCTTTCTCGGCTGAGTATTGTTTAGCCTGTACCCCTTTGCGAGTCGCCGTGGTTTCCTTGTTTTGCCTTGCCTGTTTTTGCGGTTTCTGATCTTTGCCTGTTTTCCTGGATGTCTTGCCCCTGTGATTCTGTCTGCCGATCGGTGACCTACGCTAGCCCTATTCTTGTGTTTTTGCCCGCCATATACCTGTTTGCCATTGTTCGATCCTACCTGTTATACCACGTCTCTTGAATAAAAGCTTGCAGATGGATCCACACGTCTCACGTCTCGTCAGCCCCGTTACAGTTACCTAGACAAAACATTTACTTTCATTTTAATTATATAGATTGTAATACATAAATAACATGTACTATAATGTTTGCCATTGTTCGACCCTGCCTGTTATACCACGTCTCTTGAATAAAAGCTTGCAGATGGATCCGCACGTCTCACGTCTCGTCAGCCCCATTACAGTTACCTAGACAAAACATTTACTTTCATTTTAATTATATAGATTGTAATACATAAATAACATGACTTAACAAATCTATAAAAATCTCATTATTATGAAAGCAATTTTAAAGTCCATTAAATAACTAGCTTGACCAAGCTGGCATGAGGAAAATTTATTTACAAAACAATTTATTTACAAAACCATGCAATTACAGCAAAAAAAACAGCAGCTATATAATAAGTGTAGATAAAATATTTAACACATTTTGCAAAATTACCCATGCATTTACTTGAATGAATGAGGCATTTATATGTACACTCAGACTGTAACATTTAATAAATAAAGGTTAAAACATTACAAATTTTAAAGCTGTTTTGAAAAACACATTGGTAAATGGCAAAGTTTTTGAATTAAACATTTTGTACTTGGTAAATTAATTTAAATAATTATTACCTAACCATGAATAATTTTTAAAGGTAATCAGTGAATACTGTTCTTGGTTGTTGCTCATTGTGCAGCATGTCTTTCCACATCTTAGTCCAGTGAGTACTTTGCTTGGGAGCTTTCATTTCTGCACCTGTAAAGAGCAAATAATGCACAAGTATCTATTACTAAAGGTCTAACTGAATGCACCAAACTGAATGAAAGTAAATGTATATATATTGCAGCAAAGCACATGTTGTTAGAAAGACTATTTACTTATTATTATTCACCTATTTAATTCTAGCACATTAAGTGGCTGTGTCCAGTATGATTAAAATTTAAAGTGTGTATCATCCTAATTAAAGAGATAGTTTACCCAAAAATGAAAATAATTTACTCATTTTATGTCGTCTACACGTGACAAACCTGTTGGTTTTGATTACCAGCATTCTTCAAAGTATCTTCTTTCTTCTGCAGAAAAACGAAAGTCAGGGGTTTGATAAACAATGAGGGGGAATTGATGTAATAATGTAAATGATGACAGAATTCTGGGTTAACTATACTTTTAAGTAAATTAGTAGAAACACTATTCACTAGTTATCACTGTGCAGAAAAATAACAGTGAATGCCACAATAAAATGCTTGATGCACGTGACAAACCTGTTGGTTTTGATTACCAGCATTCTTCAAATATCTTCTTTCTTCTGCAGAAAAACAAAAGTCAGGGGTTTGAAAAACAATGATGTATTAATGTAAATGATGACAGAATTCTGGGTTAACTATACTTTTAAGTACATTAGTAGGACACACTTTTAACTAGTTAACACTGTGCAGAAAAATAACAGTGAAAGCCACAATAAAATGCTTGAAAAATACACATTCAATAGATCCATAGCTTCCTAGGGGTTTGATAAACAATGAGGGGGAATTGATGTAATAATGTAAATGATGACAGAATTGTGGGTTAACTATACTTTTGAGTAAATTAGTAGAAACACTTTTCACTAGTCATCAATGTGCAGAAAAATAGCAGTGAATGCCGCAATAAAATGCTTGAAAAATACACATTCAGTAGATCCATAGCTTCCTGCTGGTCAGTTTGTCTCTTCAGTTAAGATTCCCCCAATTGTTGCAGAAAACATTTTATTACATAGTATAATCATGGTCAGTACAGACATGCACTTGAACTTACTTTCTCATGGACTCTAACTGCTCCTTGCTAGTCCAGTCAGAGAAGTATAATAAAGATGAAGTATACTGTCTGAATCCAAGCACTGCTCGTTGTTCACAGCTCTCTGAGGAACTTCTGCGATGACACTTCTCTTAGACATGCACTTGAACTTACTTTCTCATGGACTCTAACTGCTCCTTGCTAGTCCAGTCAGAGAAGTATAATAAAGATGAAGTATACTGTCTGAATCCAAGCACTGCTCGGTGTTCACAGCTGTCTGAGGAACTTCTGCGATGACACTTCTCTTGGTTACTTCAAAACATTGTTAAAAGACATTTGTGGCACATTTAACATCCTGTACGTCTCTACATGCTAAGTGAAGAAGCAACTAAAGTAGCAACAAAACTGTGATTCTGTGTTTTGTTGTAGTCAGATACATGTGTTTTGGCAGTGGTGAGCACCTGTACATATAAGTCTGCTTACATTTAGCAACTGTAAAAGCAGGACACAGCTACTGCAAATGATCTCAGACATATCGATGCATTTAAATTTGATTGCAGTACATTGTCATCGTACAAATTACTGCAACTAGCTTATATAGGCTATTTAGTTAACAGGTTATTTGAAAAGAACGTTCTATAGAATTATAAAACTAATAGTACAAACAAATCCTCTTCACATTAACATCCTTGAAGTAATTACATTCAGTTACATTCATAAAAATAAGAATGTGGAAACTAAAACTACAAACCTTTCTCCTTGTATGCGCTGAACCGTCGTCATCCTCCTCTTCTTCATCTGTTTGTTTGCAGATCGGAGTGTTGTTCGTCAAAGTTTAGTGCAGTGTAAACATTCTAGACTCACATAACTGTACTCAGATCAAAGATCAAAAACATCTCGTTGATTTATTAGCTTTAGGTGAAGCATAACGAAAGTTTTCTGGCAAATCATCAGTCTTGGATGCAAATTTAACCTTTTACAAGTTTCATTATGAACTTGCTAACTAAAATACTAAAATATAAAAACTCATCTATGCTTACGAGAAAACCTATGAATAGAGCGATATTCTCAATGTTACTCAGAAATAATGTACCAGATTCAGTATGCACCTTATTGATGACCCTTGGCGTTAATATACAGCAGTTGTGTCAGTGTGTGATGTAATAAAACTGCAGCTCGTTAATAAACAACATATTTTTGTTTGATCCATTTTATACAATCCGCCTTCATTCAGCAAGTGCACTCACGCAAAAAAATAGTTTTCAAGTTCAACACTTTTTGTTCCATTCAGTTGTAGATGCTGCTGATAGAGCAGGTTATTCGCCCAGACTGCCGCGGCCCCCGCAAAGAGACGTGCGTGTGAGTGTGTGTGTGTGTGTTTTCTTTTGACCCTACCAGGTCAAGAAAATATGATCATATTACCCCAATTTTACAAACTCTTCACTGCCTATACCTAAGTTCCATATCAATTACAAAATATTGCTGCTTACTTATAGGGCCCTAAATGGTTTAGCTCTTGCGTCTTCTATCATGCTACAATCCAATACTTAATGTTGCAAAACTTTGGACCTCTTATGAAGATTTGAGATGACGCCAACCCTGAACCAGTTGACAAAATTACCGATTTTCCTTAAACTACTATCATTTTAATCACAACATAAAATGATTGCTGTTAATCATGTTCACCATTTCTGTTTAAATACATGTCATTAACTAACTGCACGATTTTAACTATCCTAGAATAGTACATGTCTGCCATATGGACATCTCTTTGACTTATGGACACACTTTGATAAGTTACTCCTATTATAATGTAGAAACATTCATTTTCTGTGAAGCTGCTTTGCAACAATATCTATTGTGAAAAATAATAGAGTACTTCTTTTGCACTTAACGTCTGTTAAAAAGTATGTTTGTACGATCACCCTATAAGTGCTCTCTTTTGCTGTTTTCAATCCTAAATATTTTTTTTTTTTTTTTTTTTTACATATCACTGATTTACTGAGTTCACTGTTCAGTACTGAGCAATTGTTTATATACTGTATATATATATATATTTAGCTCAGAAATATCTCACAGAAAACAAATTACAAATTTTAGTTTCAGGAAGAATTTATCAGATGAGGACTTCCCAGCAACTTGAAAATGCTTTTGAGTAAAACTGGTCGTAAAACTGGTCTATGAGAGGTTAGGACAGCATTCCTGCACAAGCAAATGGTTTTAGGTTTCATGTTTCATTAAACTACCCTTGACCTACATTTTTCTCTCCCTTAAGAAAATTATTTTTGTTTTTTTTTTTTTTTGGCATATTGATTACCATTTGTATAACCACAGTTTTACTACAAATACCATGGTTAAACTATGGTTATTGTAGCAAAACCATGGTTAATTTGTTGTTACCACGGTTTAACTATAGTAACCATTTGTTTGTTTTTAGATGTAGAAAAATTTAGGTTTTCTGTACTCATATTATTGCATTGTTGCAATACCTGGGCACACATTTAAATTTTATATTTGTTAATTTATTTGTTAAGATATTGTTGATCGATCAAATATAATGATAAATCAAAACATGGGCTGCATGAAAGACTCATATGATTTAGTCTTGAGTTGTTAGTTATTTAGAAATGTTGTTTCTCTGTTTTATGGTCTAAATGGTCATAGCACTCACAAGTTCAGAAAATGTAAGCGATTCTTATTCTAAAGGAATAAAGATTTTGGTCAAGTGTTGTGTAAAGCATTTGTTTTCATGTAACAGCAGAATGTTTATGTTTTTTTGTGTACATTTAATAAAGTTATGTGAACCATCAGGTTTCTTGATGTCAGTTGTGTTTATAAAAATGATCCCTCCCACATTTTGTAAACAGTATAAATATGAAGACAGTCAGATAGTTTAAAACAAAAGCAGCAAGATAAAAGACGAGGCTTCAACTCAAAAGGTAAATTATTGACCATTTTTAAAGATATTTTAAATGTTTAATAAATGAGACAAATTACAGTTAATGCAAATAATGCAAAATTTGCCGTGTTTGAATACATTTTGATCAGTTCTTGTTTCTTGTTGATTGCTAAATAATGATTAATGTAGGTTGTCTGTATTCATATTATTGCATTTTGTAAACAGTATAAATATGCAGAGAGTAAGATCATTTAAAACAAAAGCAGACAGATAAAAGACGAGGCTTCAACTCAAAAGATAAATTGCAAATCATTTTTAAAATGGCTTTTCCTCTTGGCATTTAAAGCATTAAAATAAATAAAATTATTTGATTGATTTTACATGTGTATACTATTTTCCACAGCTATGTTTCCATTGCTTCTATTATCGGGTAAGAGAAATATTTTCATAAAACATTTTATCATCAATTAAACTGACATTTTGTATAAGAGTATGTTGTGGAATTTGTCTAGCTACTAAAATTACACTAATTACATTTTTTATCATTTGGAGAATATAGATATTTAAATGGACACTTTTGGTATTTTTTTTTTTTTATTGAAAAACTAAACTTGAACTCTTTAATAGGGTTTCTTACCTTCACCTTGAGTGTCCCTCATCAGTATGTCTTTGTGAATGAATCCATGACTTGGGCAGAAGCTCAGAGATACTGTAGAGAGAAATACACTGATCTGGCCACCATTGAAAATGAACAACAGACAGTCCAGTTGATCGACACAGAGAATCATGATTCCATTGATTTGGCCTGGATTGGACTCTATGATGATCTGAACAGTTGGAAATGGACTCTAGAGGACAGTGATTTCTTCAAGGTGGGAGAGAAAGACTTCAGGAACTGGTATGACCCAGGACCAGACAATTATGGAGGACAAAGTCTGTGTGTGTATATGGACAATGGGATATGGTATACGACATACTGTTTCAATTATCGTCCTTTTATCTGCTATGATGGTAAGCAGTTTAATTAATAATATGTATGGGACACTGAAAAACAGATAATTATATTTAATTACAAGTATTCTTAAATAATCAACTCACTAAAATTCAAAACTGTATTTAAATGTTTCAGGAAGACAGAATGCCAGTGCTAGTTATGTGTTTGTCTACCAGTACCAAACCTGGACTGCAGCTCAGAGTTACTGCAGAGCACATCACACAGACCTCGTCAGTATCAGGAATGAGACTGAACACCAGAAGATCCAGGATTTATTAAAGAATAACTATTACTATTATTATGTGTGGATTGGACTGTACAGAACCAGATCTTGGTCAGATCAGAGCAACTCTTCATTCAGTAACTGGAGAGCAGGACAGCCAGATAACACTGGATCCTGCACTGTAGTCTCATTCAGTGACTCTGGGAAATGGACTGATGAATACTGCAATTATAGATTTCCTTTAATTTGCTACAGTGGTGAGTGGATGTCTATGTAGTGGCCAGGACTGTCAAAATGTTTTAAATGTTAACATTTTACACTTTCTTCACAGTGTCATCTTTGACATCATCCCGTCAGTATCACTTTGTGAATGAGAGTAAGACCTGGACTGAAGCTCAGAGATACTGCAGACAGAATTACACTGATCTGGCCACCATTGATAATATGGAGGAAATGAACAGACTGATTAACACAGTTAATGGGAGTTACAATGGTTCAGCCTGGATTGGACTGTATGATGATGTGAATAGCTGGAGATGGTCACTGGAAGACAATGATTTCTATCAGGAAGGAGAGAGAGATTTCAGAAACTGGTATCATGAACCGGACAACAGTGGGGGGAACCAGTTGTGTGTTTACATGGATTATAATGGTAAATGGTATGATATATCATGTGACAACACACCGCCATTTGTTTGCTATGATGGTAAGGACATTTCATTCACAGAGAGTTACATCATAATCTATAACTGGGAAACCTGGTCAGAGGCTCGTAGATACTGCAGAGAACATTACACAGATCTTGTCAATGTGAGAAATCAGACTGAGAACCAGAGGATCCTTGAGACAGCAGGTGGAGGAGTCTGGATAGGACTGTACAGAAACAGGATTTGGTCAAACGGTCAGAATACCAATTATGAAGACTGGAGACCAGCCGTTCCCTATTCAGAACAACAACCAAACAGAAACAGGATTTGGTCAAACGGTCAGAATACCAATTATGAAGACTGGAGACCAGCCGTTCCCTATTCAGAACAACAACCAAATAATGGTGAATATGTTTATGGCCAGTGGGGCTTGCAGCACTGTACTGCTGTATCATTCAGTCATTTAGGTCGATGGACTGATGAGAACTGCTTAGCCAGCTTGACTTTTATCTGCTACAACAGTAAGTTTATTTTTGCTCTCTTTTTTATCACTTATGTTTTTCTAATATCACTTTTTGTAATGTCTAATCAATGTATAGATTTCATTTATATTTATATTAATTATTATTATTATTATAGATTTTAAAACCATTTATCACATATTTTAATTAGCACATTGCAAAAGCTGTTCTTCAAGTTGTTAACAGCAGGTGTTAATATAGACAGGTATAATTTTAATAATTTCTACTTTATTCAATATTTTTATTACATTTAAAAAATCTTCACAATAAATAAATTTTCATAGTTTTTAATTATATATTGCAGTTCTGCAGAGAAAAATCAAACATATTTCCCTGTTATATATTTTAAACTTAAAGGAACCTGCACACAATCTTCATGCACCCGTCAGTATCACTTTGTGAATGAGTCTAAGACCTGGACTGAAGCTCAGAGATACTGCAGACAGAATTACACTGATCTGGCCACCATTGATAACACGGAGGAAATGAAGAGGCTCTATAAAAGAGTGTACAGAACTTACTATGGCAAAGCTTGGATTGGTCTCTATGATGATACAAACAGCTGGAAGTGGTCTCTGGAAAATGTCATGTTTGATGGAGGATTTAAAAGCTGGTTTGTTCAGCAGCAAGTGAACTCAGGTGGACAGAGTCTGTGTGTGTACATGTCATATTATCGGGGAACATGGAGTGAAGCCTTTTGCTACTATACACTTCCCTTTGTTTGCTATGACGGTGAGAACTGCTGTTGATTTTTTTTAATGTTTTAAGAACAACATACAGTATTTATGATACTCAGATATATCACATCTACATATATATTCCCCACAGGAAGAGTGAATGCTAGTACAAGTTATGTGTTTGTCAACCAGTACAAAAACTGGACTGCAGCTCAGAGTTACTGCAGAGAACATCACACAGACCTCGTCAGTATCAGGAATGAGACTGAAAACTACAAACTTCAATCATTATTTTCATATTATTACTTTTGGATTGGACTGTACAGAACCAGATCTTGGTCAGATCAGAACAACTCTTCATTCAGTAACTGGAGAGCAGGACAGCCAGATAATGCTGGAAACAGTGAATACTGCACTGCAGTGTCATTTAGTGAATCTGGGAACTGGACAGATGAAAACTGCAACATTGCATCACCTTTCATTTGCTACAGAGGTGAGTAGATCATTTAGACCCCAATAGAGTCTTGCCAGAAACATACACTCTCAGCTGTCTGTGATATTTTGTGCACCTCTAATAAAATAAATAAAATTATGTTGACATTTTTTAGAAGATTTAACTACTGAATGTTCAAAGAAAGGCAATACTTTATAATAACTTTCCTTAATCATCAACAAACATAATATAATGCTTAATGTATCATTAGTTAATATATATTCAAATAGCTACAAAAATGAGATAATGTGCTTGTAAATGTTTACTAATGAACTTATTGGATATCACATAATGATTAACAGAACATTAGTTAACAAATTAAAATGGTTACAAATGTTGTTACACACTCAATTCATATATGATCATGCACTTTATAAAAATCTACAAACAATTTGTTCTGTTATTATTTTGTAATGTAATATTATCATTATTTAAACATTTACAAGCACATTATCTCATGTCATTACAAGGAATCTTTATGTTGCAATTAATGCAACTTGTTAACGTTTATCTTCACCCTTTTTTCCCACCTTGACAGCATTATCATCATCTCGTCAGTATCACTTTGTGAATGAATCTAAGACCTGGACTGAAGCTCAGAGATACTGCAGACAGAATTACACTGATCTGGCCACCATTGATAACATGGAGGAAATGAAGAGGCTGATTAACACAGTTAATGGGAGTTACAATGATTCAGCCTGGATTGGACTGTATGATGATGTGAATAGCTGGAGATGGTCATTGGAAGACAATGATTTCTATCAGGAAGAAGAGAGAGATTTCAGGAACTGGTATCATGAACCGAACAATGGAGCAAATGAACTGTGTGTTTACATGGATTCCAATGGAAACTGGTTTGATTCATCATGTGACAATTATTACACATTTGTTTGCTATGATGGTAAGAAGTTACAAGCAAAAAAATTGTCATTGTATGAAGTTAGATCAGAAATTAATAAATTGACTGATACACATCCATTATATTATGTTTTATTTTAGGTACAGGAAACAGCTCTCAGAAATATGTTTGGATATATGAGCATAGGACCTGGACTGGAGCTCAGAGCTACTGCAGAGAGAAATACACAGACCTGGCCAGTGTGAGGAATGAGACAGAACATCAACAGATACTGAATGTTACACATTATCCTGTATGGATTGGTCTGCACAGAAACAGACTGTGGTCAGATCAGAGCAACTCTTCCTTCACATATTGGCTTCCGTGGACTCAAGGTGTTGCTGCACAACCAGATAATGGTGCAAATGTCCCAGGACAGCGGGGATCTCAACACTGTACAGCTGTGTCTTTACAATACTTTGGCCAGTGGACAGATGAGAGCTGCTTTGCTAGTTTGCCTGTCTTCTGTTACAGTGGTGAGCTAATATACCCTCTCTAATTGAATAAAAGAATACACATCGAGGGAAAAGAGCAAATTCATTGTAATAAAATGTTGATTTGTTAAAATGAAAGCCATTGTTGTTTATGTAACTCAGTATTTTTTATACTAATGCTAGCTCTATCTTCTGTTTGCTTTCTGCTGGACATGATGAACATTATATTGACCCATCAATTCAGATAAGTATGGTATGTATGTATGTATGTATGCATGTATAGATGTGCTCTTTACTGCTGTTTTCATTCCAAAAAGTGTGTTTTCCAACATATATCAACATCACCAGATGTGTGTGTGTGTGTGTGTGTGTGTGTGTGTGTTTATGCACTACTGACCATTTTTGTTTGTTTTTTACTGATCAGTGACAGGACTTAGAGTGGAAGTTACAAGTCTGGAGAATCTGTCAGAGTCTCAAATTGAAGAGCTGGTGATTATGCAGGTGAGAAACATGTCATGTAAAACATAACAGTTTTACTTTTTGTTTTATTGTTGTAAAAATAAATAAATCATGTTGAGAACAACAGAGGCAATATTGTTAACAGATCTTGTCATGATATATATGCACACTTAGCTAAGTTCATGGAGCTCTCACCTAATGAGCTGGTGATCTGAATCATGTGTCTTAAATAAAGGAGACATACAAAATGTGCAGAGCAGTGGGTCCCAAGGACCAGGATTAAAAACCACTGGTTTAGTTAACAAAATACAAATCTAAGACATCTAAACACCCTGTCATTGAGAATAATACCTTCAATTAGGATAATTTTGTGATTGACACATTGACCAACAAAATAGAGAGCTAGATAATATATTGTGGTGCAAACAAACAAAATTATATTCTATAAATGATTTCTGAATCTCTGTGTGTGTGCAGAGGGACATGGCATTTCCAAGCATTTCCTTTTTTTTTTTTTTTTTTGCATTTTAAAGTCATTGTAATTTGTGTCAGGGTCCTGCCCTGATAGTCTTGTCTGTCTTGTCACTGTTGAATGTTTCTTTGTTTGACTTGTGCTTGAGCACATGGCTTTGTTTTGTGTTGGCCATGTGCTCCATTTATCCCACCTCCTTGTTTCCTGTTACCACGCTCCCTTGTTTAGTCCTAGCTGCATCCGAAAATAAATACTTCCCTACTATATAGTAGGCGAAAAACAGTATGTGGCCAAATAAGTATGTCGGCAAAAAGTACCCGGACCTACTACTTCCGGTGTAATTCTGAAGTGTGCATAAGATGGCCACTTTACTATCCCATGAGGCCACGGGAGAGAATTTATGAATGGCACTGACATGACGCAACTGACGCTGGAAGGTCCTGTGACAATGACAACATGGCAAATGTAGTATGTGCAGATTACATTCATACTACACACATTCATAATAGGCAGTGCCGGCCCTACCCTAATAAGCGATATAATCAGTTGCATAGGGCCCCCGTGCCCACCAGGGGTCCCCCTGCCAGGGGTTCACACAAACAGGGGGTGGGGGAGACTAGACATAGTCTCATAAAAATGGCTGCAGGAATTTAATTTTTCATGGTATCTTCTTCAAATTTTAAATATAAGGCAAGGCAAGGCAAGTTTATTTGTATAGCACATTTCATACACAATGGTAATTCAAAGTGCTTTACATAAAAGAAAAGAAAAAAATAATCACAACAATAAAACAAGGAATTTAAAAACTTTGAAAATGATTTAAAAAATTGATTTAAGAGGTTTAAAATGAATTTAAGAAAACGATTATACATAAAATGTAGTGCAATCAGTTCGGACATCGCACAGTGCTCATTCAATAAATACACAGCTAAACAGATGAGTTTTGAGTCTGCATTTAAAAGTGACTAATGTTTTAGCACATCTGATCTCTTCTGGAAGCTGATTCCAACTGCGGGTTATTTTGTAGTTTTGTTTTCTGCATTATCTATGTGAATATTAAAATCCCCTGCTATAGCAAAACAGTCAAACTCTGAGGAAATCATTGATAACATTTCTGTGAACTCATGAGACTTTCAACCCATTACTTTTCTGGATTGCTCAAGGACTGATTTCATGTATTTGTATATGAAATAAGAAAATGAAAACAAGGCACTTTGGTGTCTATAACTTTTTATCTTTTTGAGCATTATCAACTCTGGTAATATAGTAAAGTACATAGTACATGGTTTGTACACATTTTTACCAATACATTTCCATGACTTTTCCATGACTTTTGAGACAATATTCATGACCTAAATGTTCCATTATTTTACAA
>NW_015505534.1:410769-417795 GCF_001515645.1 Sinocyclocheilus grahami | reverse complement strand
GCCGATGTGAAGCCGTTTGAAGAGAAAGTCAAAGAGAGAAGACGCGTACAGCTGAATCACTCACGCTGTTTTCAAATGACTGATTTGATCAATCTGTGTGGACTGGACTCAGTCTGTAGGTTTGATTATTTACTCATCAAACCTACATGCTATAGGCTATTGAATAAATGTGTGAATATCCATAATTTTAATGTCAAAAGCTGCGGGAATGAGTAAAACTATGCGATATAGCCTATGCGCAATCCCGCACCGAAATTCAGGACCTGATTAAACACAATTCTATTATACAGAGTTTTGTGAAATAGATTTCAATGACTTTTCCAAAACTTTCTGGGTTTATTTTATTTTTCCAAAACTTTTCCAGGCCTGGAAATTGGTGTTTTAAAATTCCATGACTTTTCCAGGTTTTTCATGACCGTACGAACCCTGATAGTAAAGCCTAAAGTGTCTTCTTTCCAAAGATACCTAAATTGTGTGTGTAGCACACTGTTGTTAGGTTACCATTTTAAGTCAGGTAGGTCATTTTCAGCTGTGAGTCCCAAAATGGGGGGAGCAGGTTATCAGGTTAAGAGTTTGTAAACAAATCAGTTCATTTCAACCTTCAATATTATAGTAATGCAGTACCAACTGACTCTCATGTATATTTTACGAGTTTTTTTTCCTCGAGAAAATTTGGCATGTACTTCACCTGATATATATCCAAAATAATCGATATTGAATCGAATCGAATCTCAAGCTTGTGAATCTGAATCGAATTTAATAGTAAAATTTGTGTAAAAACCCAGCCCTTATTCATACTATATAGTACTCTTTTTGCGGTTGCAAAGTAATTACTAATACAAAAACGTACCAACTCAAGAGAATATGCGATTTTGGACACAGCGTCTAGTCCTTGTTGGCTTGATTGTGTTCACCTGATCCTCATGTGTTCGGCTCCCTTTATACTGTGCTCTTTTCCCTCATGTATTTACTGGTTTGTTGTGGTGCTTTCCTGTTTGCCTGCCTGTGCCTACAGTTAAATATTGTTCTTGTTCGAGTTGTGGATTTGATCTTGTTTCTAGTTGTAGTGTTTTGTTTTTTCCACTTCTCTAGCCTTGTTCTACTTATAGCCCTTGTGCTTCCTAGTCTTGTTTCTTGATTCAATAATTTCCCCTCTAGCATTTAGTAAATCTAGTTCCCTGCAAGTTTAGTTATTTTGTCTTTTTTTTTTTGTGCAAGTTTCAGTTATTTATTTCAAGTTTTCTTTCTTTTTTCTTTTTCTCTTTTTTCTGGTCATAGTTCTTTGCATCAGGTTTCATTTAGCCTCTTAGAGCCTTGTCTTGTTATCATATTGTGTCTTTTCTTGTTCACTGTGAGTCTTGTGTTCGTTCCTGCCCTGTGTCCTGAGTTTTCCTGACTGCTGACTCCCACTGCCTGGAAGCAGGACTGGTGTACCTGCCTGATTCTCAAGTGGCAAGCCTCTGGTTCTGTGAGCCTCTGCCTGGCAGCAAGACTGGTGCTACATCTAAGAGATCACCAAGCCTCTGGAATCCTTGTGTGAAGGATCTCCAGCATGAAGGAGTGGAGGGTGGCTGACCGAGGTGGTGGTGCTGGAGTGATTGTTCAACAGGTAGGACAGAGGACTCACTGCCGTGCTCCTGGGTCGAGGAGGGGTGGCTGCCGTCCGAGAGGGAGCCGAGGAGTTGGTGCCGTTTGCCAGGGGGTAGAGCGCTGTCTCGTGAGTACCCCCCCCCACCTGCGATGGGGGAATGTGAAGAGTGGGGTGGGGCCGAGAGCCATAGGAACAGAGCGAGGCCGGTGGAGTAAATGATAATGAACACCGCGCCACTCACCGGTCTCGAGTCCCACGGAAGAGCTCCGGAAGGAGGAGTGACTACAGTGAAGGACGAGAGAGGACCAGGCCTGGACTATTTATGTTGTTGTTTTGTTATGTTTTATGCGGCAGTCATCCGTGAGGGTCTGCCACTTTTACATTTGTTTTGTGTTTGTTTATTAATATATCCATTCTGAGACAGTCAGACAAGATTATACAGCCTACAAAGTGCACAAAGAGCACTCCTTCTATAATCACTAAAAGCTGTCGTTCATCACGATCTCACAACATTCCGTTAATCAATGAAGCTGTCTGCACTGCACAATGAATCTCTTATTTACAGAACACAAATACACACGGAAGCGTTTGCCAAATATATTTCGCCAATATCAGATGGGGCCCCCTGATTCCCCAGGGCCCTAAGCGGCCACTTGCATATTTTGCATGCCTCTCTTGTTTAACACACCTGATTCAAATCACCAGGGGTCTCATTTATAAACATTGCGTATGCATAAAATGAGCATAGAAATTGTGTACACAATCTTCCACGCACATATCGGTATTTATAAAAAATAAACTTGGCGTAAATATGTACGCACTGTACGGACATTCTAGACCATTCGTACACACTCTTTTTCCTGGAACGAGAAAGGTAATGAAGTAAACAACAGCTGCATGGAGGTGTTGATGTCATGTGAAGGCATCTCCACAACATTATGAAAAATGCCACTGTATTTGAAGGATACAACTTGAAGAAAATGGTAATTTGCATGCTTTCTTTTTAAAATAGGCTACTTTGTCAGTGACTCGCAGAGTCAGACAATTCTATTTACACTGCAATAAATATAGGCTAAAAATAGCTAAAAGATGTTCACCTTATCAGCAAAACTGCTTAAATTAAATTTGATTTGAATTGTTTAAAACAATTGAAATACCATTTGGCCAGTGGAAAAGAATGAGATCAACTCTATTATAAAATATTTATCTGTTTTTGTTTTTATGGATTTTGATGTATTTATGCTAAAACATAACAAGGATACTGGATGATTTTTTAGCAATAAAAATTGCCTTTGGCACAAATGGCATTTATCTCATATTTCCTTAATGTCTTGTACCTTTAACAATGTTAAATATGGTGTCACATGGATGGGAATATGCATTGAAATTATATGCAGATGAGGTTATGCATAGTAAAACTAGGCATTGTCAGCTCCATTATATGGTGATTTTGGGGAGGAGTCGGGGTGGAGATGCACGTACGCACAATCTTCCCCTGACTGGGATTTATAAAGGGATTTTTGCGCAGGTTCTGGCATACTCATGGTTTTATAAATCTGAAAACTTTTGTGCGTATGCAAAATCTAGCTTTTGTGCATGTGTACACTTTTAGGATGAAATCTACAGAGTGTTTTATAAATGAGACCCCAGCTTATTAGAAGAGAGCTCCATGAATGAACTGTGATCCGATTTACATGGTCCCTACATAGTGTTCACTGCTCTCTACTCCCTGAGCACGGAAAATCGGCTGAAGGTTACTTCACTTAAGAACAGGGATCTGCAATACCACTGCCTGCAGCGTCTTCACACACAGACAAAACTCACTACAGACGGGTGAAGGGTTATTTAACCATAATCATGAGATTTGCATAGTCACATCTCGTGCACTTTAATGCCCTTTGGATGGAACATATACGCTGCTTTCTAACGGGAATATCCTGTGATGTCCACTTCGCAGGGCATTTACAGTCGAATAGAACAAACCTCTGAAGCGGTAAGAGAAACATAGCCCACTACAAAATGTGCAGGACCAGGATTAAACACCTCTGATCTAGATTAAAACTCATGAACAGGTTTACCTGAACGTAGCTTAATAAAGGAGTTTTAAAAACATTGACTTTGCAATGACAGTCATTAATTACTAAGATGGAGAAAGAAAAATTCTATTAAAACCACAATAACCTGAACATATTTATACCCTTTTTAGACTAGAAATTATAGATAATATTAAGATGATATATATATGCACTTTGAACTACATACTGCTGATACTGATCATAACATTAAAAAAAATAAATAAACTAAGATTAGAAACAAAAAGATATTCTTTATAAAAGCATTCCTGTAATAAACTAAACAGAAAAAGTGTGGTAACCCTTGTGAAAAAGAGGTGTGCTTAATTGTATTAAAAGCGTACTTTTTGTGTACTTAAAAGTATACTTTTTGAAAAGTGCTCTTGCAGATAAAATAATATAATTTAAATTAAAGGCTACTTAAGTGTACTTAAAGAGAGTACACTTTAATGACATTAGGTCTTAGCATACTTAAGTGCACTTTTTAAAAATGCGCTATATAATAATGTCTAATTAAGTATTACTTAAACATACTGTGACGAGAGGGGCGGGGCCGACAGCCGTGGGAACGGAGCGAGGCCGGTGGAGTAATTGCTAATGTCTAATGACACCTGCGCCACTCACCGGTCTCGAGTCCCATGGAGGAGCTCCGGAAGGATAAAAGTAGGAGTGACAACAGTGAAAGACGATAGAGGACCAGGCCTGGAGTTTATTTTGTGTTTTGGTTTTGTTTGTGCGCGACAGTCGTCCGCGAGGGGCTGTCACGCTATTTTGTGTTTGTTTATTTTATTAAAGTTTGATTAAATGTCCGCCGGTTCCCGCCTCCTTCTTCCCGATCTACAAACATTGCTACACATACATTTAACATAATTATGATTTTATTGTGTTTTAAATAAGTACACTTATTTTGATATATTTATCAATATACTAAAGCACATGTAAAATAATTTATTATAATTTCAACTTAAGTGTGTTCTCCAAAATTACATTTGTTAATGTATTTTAAATGTATTTAGTCTATAATATATACTTTGTGCATTAATGCAATTGAAATTTATTTTTCTTCTAAACTTCAATACACTTTCTTATACAGTATACTCCAATTAAACGTATTGTTGAAATTTTCATCATTAGCTCCTGCGCTATGAACTCTATGAAGTTACATTTTCTACATAATATTTGACATACAATGTCATTTATGAGAGTGCTGTATTTTTTATGTAATAGTACTGTAATTTACATCTGTGTACAGAATACTTTCAATATCATTATGTTGTTCTAAGTCACTTAAACACACATTTAATTGCATTAATTGCAAGCAAAAGTTTAACAAATCTAAACAAAATTAATTTGCATTCAAATAGCCTTGGTTTCTATAGGCTACACTGCACTGTAAAAATGACTTTTAGTTAGGTGAATGAGTCATGAATGAGTCTAACCATAGTCTTTGGACTAACTACACAATGAATTAGAACAACTTGAACTTGAACAGAAATGGAAAGCTTGAAATAAAAATGTTAAATTTTTTTGTTTAAAGGGGTCATATGATGTTGCTAAAAAGAACATTATTTTGTGTATTTGGTGTAATGAAATGTGTTTATGCTGTTTAAGGTTAAAAAAAACACATTATTTACCACATACTGGACATTATTGTTTCTCCTCTGTGCCCCGCCTTTCTGAAACGCGTTTTTTACAAAGCTCATCGATCTGAAAAGCGAGGTGTGCTCTGATTGGCCAGCTATCCAGTGCGTTGTGATTGGCCGAATACCTCAAGCGTGTGACGGAAACGTTATGCCCCTTACCATACCGTGATGCCGTCTCCCAGCGCGACTAGACAAAAACATTAAAACCCATTATAAACGAGGCATTTGTTGCATCCAGTGGGGACATAATTATGGATTATAATGACTTATACTGTCTTTTTACGCGTTAAGTTGCATCGCGCCTCGTAAACATAAAACCATGTCTGCATATACGATTGGAGAAATGACAAACAACAAGCGCTACTCTACACTGCTCAAAACTCGTGTTTGAATCGTCAGTGGCAAATTCTTTAAACATAAAAAACGTACTTACAGTCTGTGAGTCAGAACAGCCGACATTGTAGTCTACTCTACCAGAATCAGGAAACAGTCAAAGCAGATATCGTCCTCTTTTGGAAGGCCAAACCAATTCTACTACTTCACCAGAGATTGAAAAATGCGCTGTGCGCCATGTTTGTGTAATTGCGATGCATGAGGGAACAAACAAGAAGAGAACAAAGGAGCGCCACATTTGGATGATTACAGATGAGACTTTATGTACTGCAGATAATGAATCAAGTAAGAATATCTTGATATAAGCTGTCTTTATTCTTAATTTAGTCTTGCCATTCGTGCGGCTTTCACCACACCCGGCAGTTCTTGCTATATGGACTCGGGAGGTGAATTAATCATGTCATATAATTTATCTATGACTGCATTCTGATTAGGCATGGGCCGATTACCGGTTTCAAGGTATACTGAGGTTTGAAAATTGTCAAAAGTTTCAAAACCGCTAATATTTTCTGTTATACCGTTCCTGCGGTATGCACTGTTTTTCATGTCTCCTCAAAGACTGAAAGTGTTGGAATCCCTCAGGTTGAGTGCTGTGTAGAGACCCTCCTCCTGTTGGTGCGAGCGAGCGGTCAGTTAGGTGAGTGTAGGATGGCCGAATTTAAGGAGCTTCCCCTGGAACTTACGCGATCGGCAACCGCCCGTTTTTTGTCTTATTGCAAGCAACTCGTCTCTGTTCTGGACTTGCACAAACTGCGTTGCAATGCAATATCCCTCAGGTTGAGTGCTGTGTAGAGACCCTCCTCCTGTTGGTGCGAGCGAGCGGTCAGTTAGGTGAGTGTAGGATGGCCGAATTTAAGGAGCTTCCCCGTGAACTTACGCGATCGGCAACCGCCCGTTTTTTGTCTTATTGCAAGCAACTCGTCTCTGTTCTGGACTTGCACAAACTGCGTTGCAATGCAATCGTTTTCCAAAATGTCATTTATGTGAAAATATGAAGTCTATAAACGCCCATTAACACAGGCCAGAGACGTTGAAGACGGACGCACAGAGTAAAATATTGTAGCAGGCAGATCACTCACTGTTCATGATGCACAAACTATTGGAAGAAAATCCTCAGAATTGATTAGAGGGTTTATATGAATGTGTTTCTGAGGGGAACTGACTGCCTTCAGAAAAGTTTAGATGGTATTTTCTTTTAATCTCGTCTCTGTATAGTTCATATTAAAGCAGTGTTTCAGCGCAGCGCTGCTTTGTTTACAGCGGTAATCAAGGAAACGCCGTATCTGGTGTTCCAGAAGCGCCTCCTGCTGTCAGAGAGTGAATCTGC
>NW_015505534.1:400442-409882 GCF_001515645.1 Sinocyclocheilus grahami | reverse complement strand
CTTCAGAAAAGTTTAGATGGTATTTTCTTTTAATCTCGTCTCTGTATAGTTCATATTAAAGCAGTGTTTCAGCGCAGCGCTGCTTTGTTTACAGCGGTAATCAAGGAAACGCCGTATCTGGTGTTCCAGAAGCGCCTCCTGCTGTCAGAGAGTGAATTTGTGTCTCATTCAGAGCTTCTGCTGTTTGCTTCGTTCAGGCATGTAGTATAATTTCACAAAGCTAGTCAGAACATTCTGTTTTTGCTTCAAATTGGGTTATTATTAAATCAAATTATGTATATGAAATTATATAACTAAATGATATAAATGATATGTATATGAATTATATAACTAAAATTAAATAACTGTAATTACAGATTTAGGTTAAATAAAGATGTCAGTCTTTATTTTTCTTTTTTTTAGGAAACAAGTCAAAGAAAAAATAAACAAATTCTATTATTCCTATTATTCTGTGTTGCTCAAAAACAAAATATATTGTGTTCAGCGGAAAAAAAGTAGATTTTTTTTACCCAGTCATTTAAAAATAACACATTTTAGAGCTGTAAAGACAACTCTGTGATATCGTGAAACCGTGATATTTTTGCTTAAGGTTATCATAACGTCAAAATCTCATACCGGCCCATGCCTAGTGTGGACCAAAAAATGTGGCTGCTGAAAATACAATATTTTATTTTAACTAAACGATTTAAAATAAAATTTAATGCTACTGAACAAAATTCAAAGATCCGATCTTGTAATATTTAATGTACATAATCGATATTATAACCACCAGTAATATTCGATATATCCGCCACCTCTAGAAACAATGTTGTTGTTGTTTTTTTTTCTTTTTGCATTTGAAGAGCCGTTACTGCTTGTGTTTGTAATATGTAATATTTTTGTACTTATCTGGAGTTATTAATTCATTTTGCAGGATCATTACTGGATATAAAGTGTGGAAACACAGACCAGTACTGAAGAGGTGATGTTAGACGTTTTTTAATGAATTGTTGCCCAGTCAGCTCACCCTGATTACACATTACAAGCTAAAAGTGCGATTAAAGGGTTAGTTCACCCAAAAATGAAAATTAGCTTGTGTTTTACTCACCCTCAAGGCATCCTAGGTGTATATGACTTTCTTCTTTCAGGCGAATCCAGTCGGAGTTATATAAAAAATTGTCCTGGCTATTCCAAGCTCTATCATTGTAGTTGATTGAATATTGTTTGAAAACAAAGGTAATAAATAGCACAGACACGCATAAACACGCCCTTCGGTGTGGGTTAACAGGTTAAATTATAAACATTTTGCAGATACTGCAAGGTGTATATAAACTTTGGACTGCAACTGTCTATTGCTTTCACACAACTGAACAATTTATAATGACTTGATGTTTTATAACAATTGTTGTTCTTCTGTTTGTTTTTTTAAGGTATTTTTTTTTTCTGACTTTCCTGCCTCTTTGGAACATTTCCGTTCACACATACCGTGGAGAGATGGTGTGCAGCTTCACAGTGGTGGACGAAGTACACAAATCAAGTACTTGAGTAAAAGTACAGATACGTATAATAAAATATTACTCCAGTAAAAGTAAAAGTACTCCTTTTTCAATTTTACTCGAGTGAAAGTACTATATGGAGTCAAGATATATTTTTGTTGTTGTCAATATTGACATGAGAATAAGGCCTGAAGTTAGGAAGAACAATTTAAATATAATTATATTTTCATAATGATTTTTTTTCTTCTCAAACCTTGTCTGTGGTGCAAAAACACCCCTGGCCAGATTCTTTTCTATATTTGATTTGCACTTAAGTGTGTTCTTTTAAAGTATATTATTTCCACAATAAGTACACTTTATAAAAGTATACTTAAGTGCACTTCTTTTTCACAAGGGAATGAACATCAATTGATACACTTAATGTGCAACTATTTTGAGTAAGGGTGTAGCAGTAGAACAGTGTAAGCATGGAAATTGTTAATTGTTTCAATGTTTTAACTAAATGTTAATATACAGTTTTTATAAATTTAATGTGGGGTAGAAAGTTGGCATTTTCAAAATAAACCTTGAAATGTTTTTTAATATGCATTTGCAGAGAGTAATAATTTAATCAATTACATTTTTACACTCTTGGTATAAAATAATTTACTGAGGTGAATTCAACACTTCTGCAACATCACACTGCAACATCAGACGGCGGCAAACGGCAACAGACACGTTTGTCAGGTTTTGTCTGTTGGCGATGGTCAGTGTGAACTGATCTTTAGACACTGACTGGTGGGACTCATATATACACCAGAAAAGAGTGAAATTTAACACCTGATTTGCTGTGCATGTAGTTTGGGGGTATACATTTTAGGTTTGCTTCTTTAAAATAGAAATATTTTCTAACAATATGAGTCTTTACTATCACTTTTTATCAATTGAACACATCCTTGCTGAATAAAAGTAATATTTTCTTTAAAAAAAAATAAAAAAAATATATATATATATATATATACAAACTTTTGAATGGTAGTGTACATTGTTACAAAAGATTTCTATTTCAAATAAATGCTGTTCTTTTTAACTTTTTATTCATCAAAGTATCCTGAACAAAGTATCACAGGTTCCAAAACAATTGTCATGGTTATTTTATTTTTGTTTAATTTTCAAGGACTTTTAATTTGTTTCATCACTTTCTTGCTTCCTTTGTTCCCGCCACTCATCAGCATGGTCATTCATTAACGATCACACGTATCGTTTAATTATCTTGCTAGTTGCTCTGTGTATTTAAGTTCCTCTTGTGTTGCAATTCAGTGTCCGGTGTTGTTCATGTTTTTGTACATACTGTTATGTGCATGGATTACTTTCATTAAAATTACCTTAGTTTGGAACCTTATTGGCTCATCTTCATCTTTGGAACTTGCAGTTTGTGTCAACAATATTATGCAGCTCAGCTATTTCCGACAGTGATAATAAATCAGCATATTAGAATTATTTCTGAAGGATCATGTGTCACTGAAGACTGGAGTGATGATGATGAAAATACAAGCTTTGCATCACGGGAAGAAATTCTATTTTAAAGTATATTAAAATAGAAACCCATTATTTTACATTTTAATAATATTTCACAATATTAATTTTTTTTTCTGTACTTTTGGTCAAATAAATATTGCCCAACCCTACTTTGGCCTAAATTATCTGTCATTCTTTTTTATTTAAAACTTTTAAAGAACACCAAAATGGTATATATATATATTGTTTGAAATTTGTTATGAATTTGGCAGAATTGTAATGTTGATACTTTGTTTATTAAAAGGTAACAGAGCACAAAGCTTATTGCGATTATTGGACAGCAAGCATGCTACAAATAATATAAAGTTCTGGAGCTGCTTTTAGCAGGTGTGCCGTCGAAGCTGGTGATGAGAGAGATGAAGACTGTTATTCCACTAAAAAATTGATGTGCAGCATCTCAGTTTATTTCGTCAACATAACAAAACGTGATCGCAAAACAATCAGGAAAATAGGCATTACATGCACATTTTTAAATCATAACGTAAATTTATATATTCGCCAGTGACGACCTCAGCAAAAATATCACTTACAAATTAATATTTTTGGTCGCAAATGCAGCTGTTTTAGGTGCATTCTGGAGTCCTGTGCCACAATGCAATGCTCTCAACTTGACTTTCTATTTCGAGTGATATGAATGAAATGGAAATAACCACAAATTTTATCATCTCGTTCTGTATTCATTATTTGATCAGATTAGATCAATCAGATCAATCAGGACTACTGTAAAAATACAAAATAACCTTTGCTATTTATGATGACTGGATGCCACTCCATGCAAACGGATGAAGTTGTGTGACAACAATTTTGTTTTCCATTAGAAATAACAAAAAATCCTTAAAACGCATTTAATGGCTGATATTCATTTGGGGGACACTAGCTGGTGAGTCAGGGGAGTCATTTACATTTTTTTGTGAGGCATTTTTAATGGTCAGAGTCGATTTAATATAAATACCTGTACAATCTTTAACAACATTATCCTACACTTATTTTCAAGTCTCCTATAAATTTTCTTGTGTTCAACTCCACAAATATAGGACTGTATGTTTGTATCACTCTGCTTTTCTGTATTTGTCCGAAAACACTGCCAGTCTGTGCATATTAGTGGTGGGGATTTTTCAGAGACTCTTTCTACAGATTGCATTATGTCAATAAGTGTCTTTGTTGAAAAAGACTAATTAATCCAGTAACAAAATATATGATTAGCTTCACGAATGAGTTATTGAATCATTTACTCAACCAGTTTATTCCAAGACGCAAATTCATTCAGGAGGACCTATTGCATGCATTTCTGGATCTGTTGCAATTTTTATTCTGTTTTCATTCAATAAAAAACATCTCATCAACTGTAAATGAGAGCTGTCTGGCTGGTCATCATTATCAGATAGTGTTTACATGAAATCAGGAAAACCCTAGTGTATGTATACTCAGCATTGTGTAACTTACCTTGAGAATGGCCAATAAAAAAAAGTTCGGCAAAAGGCGGGATCGAACCCGGGTCGATCGCGTCAAAAAGCTAAGATCAAGCACTTATTCATCTGTGCCACTGGAGTTGATGTTTTACAGTCACTTTTAACTAAATGTTAATATACACTCAGTATTTTTTATTCCATAGTAAGGGCAATTCATACAATACATATAAACTGAGCTACTTTAATACCATCTCCGAACTTTCTACCACGACTCTGCTGTTCTTCGGCTGGTTCTTCCTGTATACGTTGATTGACAGATGTCTCGTCCAGTCAGCGGTGAGTAATCCCAAACCAATGGCGCTGTCTCAAACTATACCTACCTTTTCCAGTTTGTCTGATTTGTCGTTGTGTTTTCTGACTTGTTAATTTGTTTTCGGATTTGTCGTTGTGTTTTCTGACTTGTTATTTTGTTTTCGAATTTGTCATTGTGTTTTCTTACTTGTTATAATGTTTTCTGAATTGTTGTTGTGCTTTCTGAATTGTTATTTTGTTTTTTAGACTTGCATTTGCGTTTGTAATTGTTATTTTGTTTTTTGAATTGTGATTTGTTCTGCACTTCTCAGCCACCGTATATTAAAGACTAAAAATGCTTCTTAAACAGGTTTTATCACCTTCGCCTTGAGTGTCCCTCATCAGTATGTCTTTGTGAATGAATCCATGACTTGGGCAGAAGCTCAGAGATACTGTAGAGAGAAATACACTGATCTGGCCACCATTGAAAATGAACAACAGACGGTCCAGTTAATGGACAAAGTGAATCATGATTCCATTGATTTGGCCTGGATTGGACTCTATGATGATCTGAACAGTTGGAAATGGACTCTAGAGGACAGTGATTTCTTCAAGGTTGGAGAGGAAAACTTCAGGAACTGGTATGACCAAGGACCAGACAATTCTGGAGGAGAAAGTCTGTGTGTGTATATGAATAATGGGATATGGTATGCAGCAAGCTGCTTCCATTCATTTTGTCTTGTGGTCTGCTATGATGGTAAGCAGTTTGATTAATAATATGTATGGGACACTGAAAAACAAATAATTATATTTAATTACAAGTATTCTTAAATAATCAACTCTCACTAAAGTTCAAAACTGCATTTAAATGTTTCAGGAAGACAGAATGCCAGTGCTAGTTATGTGTTTGTCTACCAGTACCAAACCTGGACTGAAGCTCAGAGTTACTGCAGAGCACATCACACAGACCTCGTCAGTATCAGGAATGAGACTGAAAACTACAGGGTTCAGTCATTAATTCCATATTCTTCAGTTGTTTGGATCGGACTGCACAGAACCAGATCTTGGTCAGATCAGAGCAACTCTTCATTCAGTAACTGGAGGGAAGGACAGCCTGATAATGCTGGAAACAGTGAATACTGCACTGCAGTGTCATTAAGTGAATCTGGGAACTGGACAGATGAAAACTGCAACACTGCATTACCTTTCATTTGCTACAGCGGTGAGTAGATGTCTGTCTTAATGGCCAATATTATTAATTAACACTAATACTGGCCACTTTATCCACAGTGTCATTTTTGGTATCTTCTCATCAGTATCACTTTGTGTCAGAGAAGTCTGTATTATGGTGCGTTCACACTAGTAGTTTGGTTCTCTTGATTCGTTTGATCCCGACCAAAACAAAAAAAAACAAACAAAAAAAAACAATACATTTGATCCTGGTCTGCTTAGTGTTCACAATGACATTTTTAACACCGAACCTAAAGATTTTACCTCCTCGTTGCTCCACGTTTGCCATCTGCTCACTTTGATTTGGACACACCGCTCGTTCCGCATTGTCAAATCATGTCGCATATAGCATTGCATCTTGTCATCACATCCTGTCCTAAACTTAGTTAATTTGGAAACGGACCGAGACCCAACTTTTTAGCAGTCTTGGTCTGCTTGTTTGGTGCACACCAGGGTTCAGATGGCAGCGTTCACATTCATTTAAATGAACAGCAATAACAGAGCTAATCGCACCAGAGTTCGTTTTAATCGAACCAAACATGACAAGTGTGAAAGCACCCTTATTGACCAATATTGTCCAAAAAAAAAAACGAATGTTAAAATTTTACACTTTGTCCTTAGTTGTATCTTTGATATCTGCCCACCAATATCACTTTCTGTCTGAGAATATGACCTGGACTGAAGCTCAGAGATACTGCAGACAGAATTACACTGATCTGGCCACCATTGATAATATGGAGGAAATGAACAGACTGATTAACACAGTTAATGGGACTTACAGCGGATCAGCCTGGATTGGACTGTATGATGATGTGAACAGCTGGAGATGGTCATTGGAAGACAATGATTTCTATCAGGAAGGAGAGAGAGATTTCAGAAACTGGTATCATGAACCAGACAACTATGGTGGAAAACAATTGTGTGTTTACATGGATTATACTGGGAACTGGTTTGATATATCATGTGACAACACACTGCCATTCATTTGCTATGATGGTAAAGACATTTAGTTTGTGAGATGTGTTACTCATTTTTCATTGACTGTTTCTTTATATGTATTTAAATATATTTATCATATTTCATATCTCAGGTAGCGTGAATGCCACTCAGAGTTTTATCAAAATTAATAATGGGACAAACTGGGCAGAGGCTCATAGATACTGCAGAGATCATTACACAGATCTTGTCAATATAAGAAATCAGACTGAGAACCAGAGGATCCTTGAGACAGTAGGTGGAGGAGTCTGGATAGGACTGTACAGAAACAGGATTTGGTCAAACGGTCAGAATACCAATTATGAAGACTGGAGACCAGCCCTTCCCTATTCACCACAACAACCAGATAATGGTTATGGCCAGTGGAATATTCCACAGTGTACTGCTGTATCATTCAACCAATCAGGCCGATGGATTGATGAGGTCTGCATATTTAGCATGCCTTTCATTTGCTACAACAGTGAGTTCATTTTTACTATTTTGTTTTTAACTTTCAGTCTTAGACCTCATTTGGTCTTTTCACCTAGATTATTGTGAGACTGGGTAAATGGAATCCTGGGTTATCTTGTTTAATGTTTCACAGACACTGCTCATAATTTACCTGGGGTTAACAATTAACCCTGCGTATCCATGAATGGACGTTTCACATCCCTGAACTGGGTTAATGTGCTTATTCGCATATCCATGGTGTCAGTGTCATTGACTGGATGAACACAGCCAACAACCAGGGGCGTGTCTACATGGGGGCCAGGGGTGGTTCCCGGCCCCCACTGAAATCTGGTTGGCAACCCCAGGTGCACCCCCCTCCCCTCCACCAGATGTCTTGTGATTTGCTTGTTTTTATTACATTTCTAACAGCATCTGTGGTGGATCCTGGCATGGGCAATATAGGAAGCTTCCTCAAGCGACTTTTTTTCTCTTCTATATACTTAATTTTAGGCCATTTCTATAGCGTTATCTTAATGACAAATGTCGAGAACGCAGTTAGCGCATCCATGTAATGTGCTAGCATGAACCCCACTTGCAAGCGGATTTCCTTCGTTCTCACACAAAACTGGACATGCTCTTTAATATATACAATTTTCACTTATGACTTGGCTCTGCACTCGTTCAGATATTGCGTGTGCATGCTCAAACTTTGTCCTTGCATCATTGAAGACAAGAAGAGCTTTTTTAATTCGGGTGATGGGTAGGCTTATCCAACTAAATGGAAGCAAGCTGATTCTAGGCCTCTGTTCTAGGCCTTGCGCACAACCTGTTTACATAACGGCTCAAGCATTGTGCATCTTCATTTTATATATTGCTCACTGCACTACCAAGTCTTTCCTAAATTGATTTTTTTAGATCATAAAGGTAAGAATGAGAACAGCCTCTACTTCAGTCCAGTTGATGTGTTTCATGTCACTAATTGACATTTTTCCCCTCGAACACTGAAACTTCTGTGTACACAACATGCTGTGTTTCTGTGACTATCCAAAGCATTCGAATATAAGCATTTGAATATAGGAAGTTACATTTAAGTTTGGTTTTAAAAGTGAGCCCTACATTGACCTCTTAATGATTTTCATTTTTAATTTATAGGAATCTGCTCCAAATCTTCATGCACCCGTCAGTATCACTTGGTGTTTGAGTCTAAAACCTGGACTGAAGCTCAGAGATACTGCAGACAGAATTACACTGATCTGGCCACCATTGAGAACATGGAAGAAATGAGGAGACTCATTAAAACAGTACGTGGAACGTTCTATGGCTCAGCTTGGATTGGTCTGTATGATGATCTGAACAACTGGAGATGGTCTCTGGATAATGAAGCGATAGAGGGAGGTTTTAAAAGCTGGTTTATTCAGCAACCAAGGAACTCAGATGGACAGAGTCTGTGTGTCTACATGACATATTATCAGGGAACATGGGGTGAAAACTTTTGCATGGAAACATTTCCCTTTGTTTGCTATGATGGTGAGAACAGCTGTTGACTTTCAAGCAATTAATTACAACAACATAATTATAATTCCATAATATATAACATATTTAAATTGTTTCCCCACAGGAAGACCAAATGATACTGGGCATTATGTGTTTATTTACTATCACAAAACCTGGAATGAGGCTCAGACTTACTGCAGAGAACATCACACAGACCTCGTCAGTATCAGGAATGAGACTGAAAACTACAGGGTTCAGTCATTAATTCCCTATTCTTCAGTTGTTTGGATTGGACTGTACAGAACCAGATCTTGGTCAGATCAGAACAACTCTTCATTCAGTAACTGGAGAGCAGGACAGCCTGATAATGCTGGAAACAGTGAATACTGCACTGCAGTGTCATTTAGGGACTCTGGGAACTGGACAGATGAAAACTGCAACACTGCATTACCTTTCATTTGCTACAGAGGTGAGCAGATCATAAACCCTGAAAGAGTTTGGCTTCAGATACTCACTCTCAGCTATTTTCTAGCTATCTATATATATATATATATATATA
>NW_015505534.1:390837-400122 GCF_001515645.1 Sinocyclocheilus grahami | reverse complement strand
ATATATATATATATATATATATGAAGAGTTTGGTTCCAAAACGCGATAAACACCATTAAAAAAAATCAGTATTGTATCTGGTCGGTATTGTAAAGTCTATTTTTAATTTGACGCAAAATGCGATATCCGCTGAGTTGTTCTGTCATGTTTTCCTCATCTACTTTGTACTTTGATCAACAAACAAATTTAGGACTGCGCATCTCGTCAATAAAGCCGGTTCTGTGATTAGTAGTAAATCTCCATCACGTACTTTCAGATGGAGCGGCATTTAATACACAGAGCCGTAGGTCACTGCAATATCGCGTTCATAATCGCAGATGAGTCGCATTCGATTATGAACATGATATTGTGTAGCTTGTCAGGGTAAGTGTTTTTATTTATGCCCTTAATGTTTTTGTTAATACAGCATATAGCACTAGTGAATGAATGTAATCATTCATAGCACTATGAGTGTAACATGGCAAAGATGAATGCACTTTTGGAAGTTGAATGTAAGGGATATGTCATTTTGGAATTTCTGTGATTTAATGTGATATTGTTGTTCATGTATGTTCATGATGAAATTTTATTTTATTGTTGTAATACATTTTTAGCATTAACAAGATGACCCGTTGAATTAATTTTCGGAGCGATGACTGATTGAATGTATTTTTAGTCCAGTGCCTGCATATAAGATTAGTATTGTCCAAGTTCAGAGTTTGTCATATGTGAATCAACTTACTATGTTGTGTATTTTCAACAGTTTCAATATGAAAAATTACTTTTACATTGATTCAATGGATTTATTGCATTTTGGAAAAAAATTATAAAATTTTATAATAAATCTTTCACAATCAAAATCTGGATTTGAATTTTTAATGTTATTATAACCTAAAGATGCTATGTGAAAGTTTGAAACAAAAAATTGTGGTTTTCATCTTGCCACTTTCTTGGTAAAGAAAACACATTTTTACTCAAATTAATCAAAATGGATATATTGCGTTTTGGAACCAAACTCTTCATATATATATATGAAGAAAAAACATGTAACGTGTTTGTATTCCAATTGTTTTGTTTACAAACTGTTCATCCATTACTCCCAGATCAGAAATCTTTAAGATGCAAGATTAGCACATACATTTACATTCTTATCTTTCCATTTTTTTCTGCCCAATCACAGCATTAGCATCATCCCGTCAGTATCACTTTGTGAATGAGTCTAAGACCTGGACTGAAGCTCAGAGATACTGCAGACAGAATTACACTGATCTGGCCACCATTGATAACATGGAGGAAATGAACAGACTTATTAACACAGTTAATGGGACTTACAATGATTCAGCCTGGATTGGACTGTATGACGATGTGAATAGCTGGAGATGGTCACTGGAAGACAATGATTTCTATCAGGAAGAAGAGAGGGATTTCAGGAACTGGTATCATGAACCGGACAACGGTTGGGGGAGTAATCTGTGTGTATACATGAATTATTATGGACACTGGTTTGATGTACCCTGTGACACGAATTTGAATGCATTTGTTTGCTATGATGGTAAGACATTTTAATTTAAATTCTAAACCTTGTTTTTATCAATCCCTCCCATCATTGACTATTATATCAGATTTGTTTGATTTGATGCTAAGACATCAGCTACATAAAACTCTCCTTTTTATATGTAATGTGTCCAAGCTTTTAAAATTCTTCAAAGCAAAAACTTACAGTCCTGACAGTGTTTGGACAATGTAAGAGACAATTGAAATGTGAGATGTCCATGCTTATGCTGTGTACACATGTAAGGAATTTTTTTGACTATATCATTGGTAGGATTTTTGCACCATAATAGGAGGAAACAAAGTCTATGACCTAGAATTCATCGGATACTGTTCTCTACTGAGCAGAAGCTGATGCTACACTGGTTCATATTACAAGTTATTTATGTTGTTTCTTAGGTAAAGAAAACTCCTCTCAGAAGTATGTTTGGATATATGAGCATAGGACCTGGACTGGAGCTCAGAGCTACTGCAGAGAGAAATACACAGACCTGGCCAGTGTGAGGAATGAGACAGAACATCAAAAGATACTGAATGTCACATATGGAAATAACCATTATAATAATTATACATATGTATTTTATAATGTATGGATTGGTCTGCACAGAAACAGACTGTGGTCAGATCAGAGCAACTCTTTCTTCACATATTGGCTTCCATGGACTCAAGTTGCTGCACAACCAGATAATGGTGCAAATGTCCCAGGACAGCGGGGATCTCAACACTGCACAGCTGTGTCTTTACAATACTTTGGCCAGTGGACAGATGAGAGCTGCTTTGCCAGTTTGCCTTTCTTCTGTTACAGTGGTGAGCTAATATACCTTCTGTAATGAAATAAATAAATATAATGTTACACACAAAGCAAGCAAAGAGTAAAATATATAATACAGTATATTTAATTTTAATTTAATTTAATATGGTCAATAACTTTTATGCTCTGTCTTCTGTTCACTTTCTGGTGGACATGATGATCATCAAACTGACCCACTATTTCAGATAAGTATGGTAGGTTTGTATAGATATCGTGATATTTTCTGTTGTGTTAATTATAATTCCAAAATTCCAAGTACTGACCAGTTTTTTGTTTTTTTTACTGATCAGTGATGGGACTGAGAGTGAAACTTACAAGTGTAGAATATTTATCACAGTCTCAGATTGAAGAGCTGGTGATTATACAGGTAAGGAAAATGTCATAATTTGAAACAATCATAAAAGTAAATAATGAATATCACTCAGAAATATCTCACAAACAGAAAAATCATGTTTCAGCTCCAGGAAGAATTTATGAGACAAGGACTTCCCAGCAACTTCACCATGCATTTGAGAAACTATCGTAAAACCAGTCCATAAGAAATGATGACAGCATTCCTGCAAACAAGGAAAATTGTTTTCATGTTTTATCAAACTATCACAGTACAGTTTTGCAATACTATAATAAATCTGATCTTCTGATCTGAATCTGATCATAAGTTATAGATTTTTAAGAAATATATACAGATTTAGAATAAAAACACTTCAAATTTCTTCTTTTTTTGTGCTGTAATTGTTTAGAACTATGCCATAATGTGCTTTAATTTTTTTTTTTTAAGTTTTGCAATGATTTGTTGCACAAAATCAAATAAACAATGTTTAAAACTATTAAATTATTGTATGTTTGTTTAAGACACATGTGTCTTGTCTGCATGTTTAAAAACAGCAATGAATACATTTCCCCTTAATTGGCTGTATACATTTTCCCTTCATTAAATTTACATTTAAATTAGTTTAATTTAAACTAAGAAAAAAAGTTTAAATAGCCATTTATCTTTTTTTAAGTATGTTACACTCTTAAAAATAAAGGTGGATTATTTTTTTCTTTTCTTTTATGTAAAGCACTTTGAATTACCATTGTGTATGAAATGTGCTATATAAATACACTTGCCTTGCCTTGCCTACAGGAATATATATCCAACATAATCATTATTTATATTGGAAATGTGAGCAGTGCCAAAGCTGAACAACTACAACACACACGTACACACTGGCAAACACATTCTTTAAAAATCTTTTGAATCTCTTCGATCCATTGTTTTCAATCAGTCAGGATAATACACTTAAAAAACAGTCTTCATTTTTTGTGATCACCAGCTGTGATGATTGAACAAAGAAAAAACGGTACAACAATATCGGTTTCCCCTTTTCCTCATCCTTTAGCCTCCGATCAGGCCTTTCTTTGTGCTATTGATCAACTTATTAAGTGTCAAATCAAATGCACTTTATCATGGCTGCCTGCTTGTTTTTCAGGCGTCATCTTGAGCAATGGAGGCACAATGCTGCCTGTATTTTACTTCAGCTGATTAATTTGACCCGCACTGCTTTTCTTTGCCACTTATCTGGTGACTGATTGAATTATTGTGGATGGGTGAGATTTTCAAGAAGACTTTCAAGCTATGATGACATGCATTCATACTCTGAATTTGCAGTTTGAAAACTGAGCATCTGAGGAAAAAAAGGAAACAAGGAAACAAAAATGAAACAAATACACTGACAGAAAGACGTACAGATAGCCTAGATAGATAGACAGATTTGGAGATACACCCACACACTCTCACGCAGATTATATATCACATATATCACATCTGTTGCCATCAGTAAGGTATAATGAAGTACATGATGAGATGAAATACAGAAGAGAAACACGACAAGCCATTTGGTGACATTATTTAGACTGACAAAGAGTATTTGCACAACAGATGGGGCGACCCAAAGCAATGTCAAAACCTGACTGTGTCAGATGAAAAATTAAAAATGACAGACTCCAATATGTTGCACAGAAGGATGGCAACAAATACAAGGTTTTGAGAGAATATGACAGAGGCTCTGTAAAGGAACCATGGTGCCTCTGTGACAGCGTCTTAAAACTCAATACCACAACACAAAGACCAGGAGAAGCGTTGCATTGTTAAACCTCTAATCACATGGTAAAGGAGCCTTTTGTGCTGGTGAGATTAATAAAGCGCTGTCGAATTCAATTGTGGGGCAATATTTTTCTCAAATCTCAGAGGGCAAATCATACAATAATGTGGAAAAAACAAGCTATTTATAGAAACTGAAATAGTTTACACTAGTTTGAACCACATATGCATACAGTTCACATAAAAACAAAAAGTCTGCCGATGTAGAAAGTTGGCAGTCTGAGAACTTTAATAACATGCTGTGTATAATGTGGGCCAAATATAACAACATTGACAGTACTGACTGTTTTTTTGTGCTTTTGCAATGCCCTTCTGAAATACAAATGCATTTGGTCAATTCAATGGTTAATTATGTACCAATAATACTATAAAACATAAATAAATTGTACAAATATAAAAAAAAATAAAGGATATAAAAAATATTTTAGGGCAGGATTGGTTCAATTAGAACAAACTCTGTAGTGATTGCTCCTTTAGTGCGGTTTATTTTAATAAGTATGAACACTGCCATCCCAACCTTGGTGCACACCAAATAGATTAACCAAGACACACCTTTTTAGAGAGACTCTGTCTGCTTTCAAGTGAACTCTTGTGCGGTTTGACTGATATATGAAAGCAGAACAAATCAAAGACATCTAAATGAACCAAAAACAAGACATGGTCACACTTTTAGAATGCTGCTCTGTTTTTAGCACATAAAATGTGCTACACAAAGTGTCTACCCAAACATTAAATATGTACACTTTACATATGACTAGACTAAACTTCATTCTGTTTAAAGATTCTCTTTACGATTTCTTTGAAACCCCTGACTCATCTCAAATCAAAAGTTATAAATGGAGGCCGCTGTCTGGCTGTATTACTTCTGCTTTGCAGTCTCTGAGGTCCTCATTCCCTTTCTCAGACCCCCACTGATTGAATTTGATTTTGAAATATGTTAAGAACTAATGGAAACAAATGGGAAGGTAGGCGGCTCTGTGAATAATGATATTCATTTCCATAGGTTTTTGCTATGGCTGAATGCCAGCAGGAGCGAGCAGAATGACTTTTATGTTATTAAAGTAACTAGGTGGATGAGAAAGGGCCAAATGGCCCTCATTACTGCACATGTCTCAGGCTTCATCTACTTTACTTATGAAGTTACTCTTGGTCGATCAACTTAACACAACACAGCGTGACTAGTGCCACAAGAAAGTGCATTCGGGGGGGTGATCTGTCTGAAACGCAACTACTCTGCTACAGCATATTGAATCAAATACTAACAATTTCTTAGATCTTTCTGTACCCTGGGAGTCATAACGGATTCACTTTTTTTATATATATATATATATATATATATATATATATAAATGTACATACTGTACACACACACACACACACACACACACAAAGATAAATCAGATGACCCAAACTTGTCTAAATTGCATCTTGATCAGTTTAATATACCAATTAAAAGAAGAGATTGGCATATTCAGTCCATGCATATACCATCCATGCAAGCAGAAGGAAGTTGCAATATTGCAGAAGTCTCTTAAAAGTGCATATACCAACCATTAAACCTGAAATTTGATTTTCTACATCATTGGTCATGGATAATAAACAACTTATGGACACTTTATTAGGTATTTCCCTTACATATCAAAACCAAACAATACGTTTTCAGGTGTTTTCTGGGGAATCACTGGCTGTGCAAAGTCTGATGTTGACAAATGCACCTGCAAGACAGGCCTACATATAATATGACTCATTTAACATGAAACCTCAAGTACGAAGTTTTACATATTTTTCCAGTGAAAATGAAAAGGTGGTAATTTATAGGTCTCCTGGGTTTTATATAAACCAAATGTTGTTGGGGAATGTATGAATGTATAGTGGCTGTCCATTTAAATAAATTGATCATGTTTTCCTTATATATGTAAACAGCACCATATGAGAATCAATAGTAAATAAATGTGTGTTAAACATTTTTGTAAAGTCCTTAAGATGAAATTAAGTTTGTAATGTTATTCGACTGGATATAATGACTAATACCAGTTCACTGGAAATGCTTTAGAAGCCTATTTGGATTTATATTTTTTACACAATCTCTAAATGAACTTTAAGTAATCAATGCACACTTTTTTAGGAGTGATTGGCTTTTTCTTTCTGACCTTTAGTAGAGCTTTAATAGAGATTCCACACCAGCAGGAAGAAATTACAGGTAAACAAACTCACCCAGCTGGAGAGGTCTCATAAAACACGCAACAGGATCCACCCAGAAGTCAAACTGAGGGACCATTTATGGCATTTCAATCCTTATGGAGGGTCATTTCAGTTTAATCACTCGCCGTCTGGTCCGATGGTATGAAATTTACTATGTGAGGGTTATGAAACTAATAAATATATAAAATATAAATAATATAAAATAATATATAAAAAACATTAAAACATGTCAAATACCTTCCCATTTCTGTTTCACCAGCTAATGTGCTTCATGGTCGTTCTTTTCAGTGCTCCAAAAAAGCAGTAGAAGATCGTGATGGCTTTTAAGTTACTGTATTTGTTATGCTTATACTATAATTTACTATGGATTTTTTAAAAATTAGAAAAAAAAGTAAAACAGAAGCATTTTAACTGTCCACAGACATTTGGACCCCCCTGTATGGGAATAGATTATTTCTTATGAGAAGTAAAGACATTGCGCTATCACAAAATGATATATGGCCCAATCTGGTCCAATGGTGGCAGTGTGGTCAGTATGTGGAGATGGATTCATTCATTACTCCACAGCTCTAACAGGCTGATGGAGACTGGCAGCAGCAGACAATGACACAAAGCCTGGAGGGCAGCACGGTAACTGTGCATAGTGTGAGACAGGAGAACCACACATTCTGAGCATACATTTGTTCAGAAGGTGGGGAGGAAAAGAAGTAAGGATTAGAAAACAGAGATATGGTAACGCCTAAGGAATGGAAAGGAGCAAAAAGGAAATGGCTAGAGTAGAAGACAGCAGAAAGGGGGAAATCAAGTTTAACAAATATTATTTCAGGACAAAAATGGGGTAAAAGCCTCTGAAGGAATAGTTCAGACGAAAATTTGCTGAAAATGTACTCACCCTCAGGCCATCCAAGATGTAGATGAGTTTGTTTCTTCATCGAGTGACAGTTCAGTGAAGTTAAAAATGTCTTGATAGATTTCTTAGAGTTTCTTATAAACACGCAGCTTTTCACTTCACTAGACGTTACTTTATGGACTGGAGTCATGTGGATTACTTGAAATAGAATTTTCAACATTTCTCACTAGGTCTGCACAATTAATCAAATTTCTAATCGCGATTAGAAATATGGATGCCACAATTACATAATCGTTCAAAGCAGCTATTAATCGTTCAAAGTCCACTTATGTTATTCAGTGTGCTTAAGACATGCTTTTTTCTTTCTACATGTTATCTTAAGGATTTTTCCATTGTTTTAATTTTAGTTTTAGTATAACATTATAATACCATTATAATACCATGCATATTTTTACTTTTTTATTTAAAGAAGAAACCAATCCAATGTATAGTTGACATAAAAAAGCAATAAAAGTTTTTTTTTCCAGTTAGTGTTTTCAGCTTGTTTATTTTTTTATATAAAAATATGGAATTGCTTCAAACAATGGTATTAACATCGTTCAATGTATCATAATTGATATTTACAATTTCAAGGGAATGATATACAAATATGATTTTTGTCATAATTGTGCAGCCCTATTTCTCATTTTCATTTAGTTGAACTTGATGTTTGAACGTGTTTATTCATTTTAACTTGTGTACTAAAATAACTAAAATAAAATGAACAAAAACTATATATTATACTCTATAGATTAAACATTTAAACCTTAAATAAAATAATTCATACAAATGACAGAACACAACTGAACTAAAACTGAAAATAAAATTAAAATAAAAACTAAACTGTAAAAAACGAATTCAAAATTTTAATAAAAATTATAATAGTATCTCGATGAGGCTAAAATAGCATTGATTCACACCCCTAGATTTATTGAAACAAGCCTTACTTATAACCCTAACTTGCTCATTTACTAATAAATTTGCAATTAATTTAGTTTTTTTAATTAGTAATTTAGTTTTTAGTGACTCGACTACTTTAGGGTACTTTTACACGATAGTGCTTCTGGTGCATTTCATGTGAAAGTACTCTTCTCAATATGCGTTTGTGTGTGTGTGCATGTTTATGTGGTTTATGAGGACACAAATTTGTATAATGACATGGGTATGACACAGGTATTACAATATGAAGGTGGTTTAAGAGGACACTTCCTGTGTCCCCGTAATTCAAAAGGCTTAAAAAAACATACTAAATTGTGTTTTTTTATTATTTTTTTATCTAAAAATGCTGAAAGGTTTCTGTGAGGGGGTAGGTTTAGGTGTAGGGTTGGTGTAACTAAGTTAAGCTTAGTGCACAGAACTCAAACAAAACAGTTCTCTTAACAAGTCTGCTTTGTTCACATTACTAGAAAAATGTGTGGAAACTGATTGCCTTAAATTTCTCAAGTAAGCTGTACTCAAAACTTAAAGTTGTTAATACAAAGACAGAAAACAGATTGTTAGCACAACAATAGGGCATTTATTTGTTTAATAAAACAAATGTTACTTCAAGTCATTACTTTTTAGGCATGCTATCAAATCAACAATTTAACACTGTAAGAAAAATTGCACATACTGCACGCAGGAAATAAATAGAAAAACCCCCCCATCAACATCCCATTTATGACACCTTGTAAATCTAGATTTACCATTTTCTAGAATTACCTTTATCTA
>NW_015505534.1:389555-390800 GCF_001515645.1 Sinocyclocheilus grahami | reverse complement strand
CCAAAATGATTGCAGTAGATGTGGCATTAAATGCAGTGAGTTAGGTATGGCTCTAGAGTCCTCAGCTCAGGGAGCACGGTCAATAGGCCGACTGACATCTCTTCTTCATCATAGTCCTAGAAACAGAGTACAATATGACAAAGATAAGTAATTCAATTTTAAGAGTACATATTCAGGTTAAACATTTGCAAACAAATTAATATCTGTGTATTATGTTTAGATATAAAGGCCTTTTCAAACTGAGCACAGCAGTGGATCCCAGGGATTTAGAAAAAAACGACATTAAATCTGTTGTACAAAAAGACAAAGCAAACTGAACAGTATGCCAGCTATACAATAATCTATTCTGAAACTGCTGCTTTGCCATTTGAAAAGTGTTTAAAAAAACACTTTTTGGTTAAATATATTCTCTTTTGTGTGATTTCTAAAGACTGACCAGAAAACCATGATCAAGAGAGTACCCTCATAGGCCATGTCTTAAACGAGTGTTTTTTCTAGTCTCTATCACTCATATATTAGACTCTTTGTTTTTGTTCTCTTGCTTATCTGATTTCTTTATTTCTTTCAAACCTCCTTTTTGATTTTTATATTTCTTTCACTTACTTACCTTTATTCTTTTCTGTCCTTCCTTTCTGACTTCTTTCCTCTTTGTGTTGTTTCCTTTACTCTTCCTTCATCTAAATTGTCAGACTCCTTGTTACCTAATTTCTATTTTCTTTTTTCACATTATTTTCTTACTCTTATTTAAAAAGGGTTCACCCAAAAATGAAAATTCTGACATTAATTACTCTCTCATGTCGTTCCAAACCAAAGACCTTCATTCATCTTCGGAACACAAATGAAGATATTTTTGATGAAATCTGAGAATGCTTGTAAACAAGGCACAGTGCATGCGTGTTCTACGTCAGAACGCCGGCTCCTGCGTCAGCAGCATCACACGCATGCGTCGTGGTACTCTCGTGAACCATGTCCTTTCTTTCTTTCTGGGTCTTGAACGTGGTAGTTGTGTTGCTGTCAATGTAGAAAGCTCTTGGATTTCATCAGAAATATCTTAAATTGTGTTCCGAAAATTAACAAAGGTCTTATAGGTTTGGAACGACATGAGGGTGAGTAATTAATGACAGATTCCATAGAATTAATTCCATAGCTTCCGTATTTTAATAAGTTTTTCAGCAGTTGAGCTCTCTTTTCACTCAAACAAGTAGAACTTCCAATTCCACTGCATGAGTTTAAGTCCCCAAAAAA
>NW_015505534.1:387098-388924 GCF_001515645.1 Sinocyclocheilus grahami | reverse complement strand
CTGCATTACACTAAATAACCAGAATATAACAGACAAAATTACTTATAAAATATGTCTTGTAAAAATCAGTAAGGTCCTTTTCAAGGAAGAGTGGAAGGCCGTGGAGAACTGCTGTTCATCGCCCATTGATGTCAGATGTCTGTACAATTATTAAAAAAACTCATATTTAATATCACTCAAAGCACAAGCACTCAGCATAAAATTTAATGAATATCTACTTATTCTGTGCAGGGTTTCACAAAACTGCAAAGTATGATTTTTCATTAAGCGCACCTATGTGAATAAGCATGTATTATGTGGAAATATGGAATTGGAGATTTTTTATATTCCATAGCTTCCATATTTTAATTCGTTTTTCAGCAGTTGAGCTCTCTTTTCACTCAATAAACAAGTAGAACTTCCACTGCATGAGTTTAAGTCCCCCAAAAAGAGCACACAGAATATGAAAAGAAAATGGTGGTACTGTATCGCTCAACATACTTTATGATGCTTACTCAAGTTTATTACATGTTATAACTAGCAGTAAAGAGGAAGACTGATGTTTGTAATCTAGCTTGTAAACCACTGGCTAGCTAGTATGCTAAGTGACAGTCACAGTAATGCTCGTCAGTAAAAACTAATAAAATCTGCCTTTTCTTTTCCTCAAAAACTATAGCACGCACTGTGACAATATAATTTATAAGTAGATCACCAAAAGCTTACCTAATCTTGCGGCCACATTTTAAACACGATCTGACGCTGAAGTTCAGTTCGTTGTCTTCTTCTGGTGATGTTTTGTTTAAACCAACCTTCCGCCACCTACTAGTGCACATAGTAGGATTGGGGAAATTTATATATATATATATATATATTTTTTTTTTTATGTCCTCTCCAAACACCTGTACACGTTCACATACGCAGGGACTCCCAACACATTGAAGAAATTAAAATAGCAGTAGCAGAACACATTAATGTTTTTGTCATATGCTGCAATTACCAAAATCCAGTAAATATATGAAGTTATTAATATAAATATGATGATTGTGAAACGCTCTACTGGATTATGAGGCAGCAACAGCTTGTGGGTAAGTCAAAAAGCTGAAATCTTACTGTTATTTGACAGCTTGAAGAATAAAAATGCATAACCCTATCTGTAAAAAAAAAAAAAAAAATGTCCCGAGCCCGGCACGAATGGACTCAGTCCCGATGGGACCTCTACTCTAGTGTCTTACATAATTGAAATCCTCAAATTAAATAAAATCTCAGATATCATTTCCGGTATGCAAATTTTTCTGCCATTTTGAATTTTGACCAAAACCTACTTTTGTGAACTAGTCCTAGGTTTTTTGCCCGATCGTAACCAAGAAAGATTCTCTGGACAGTGAAAATAAATAATTACCAAAAAAAAAAACAATTTTGAAAACGTTCAAAAGGGGCAGGGCCATTTTTACTAAAACTGTGGAGCTTGGCCACTTGGTGGCGCTACAAGAGGGGAAAAACATAAAAACTGCTATATCTATGCAACAATTTGTCCAGTTGACTTGAAAATTGATATGCAGTATCCAAAGTGCCACAAGGGTCTATGAGGACATTCGCGTTTCTCAAAAAACATGGCTTCCATTGGCCAATGAAGTTTAAGCACCTATTAGACAAGGTTAACGAAGGCTGATCAGAACGAAACTCGGTGGGCATGTTTGACTTATGGTCCTAAAGGTCTGTGAGAAATTTGAAAGAAATCAGCCACTAGTTAGCATTAACAAGTTTTATGCCTCTGTAATCACATGGTGTTTCTCACATCCACTCAATCTTCATATAATTCGCTCAACCTCAGATGGCCCCTTTTAGTA
>NW_015505534.1:349260-386991 GCF_001515645.1 Sinocyclocheilus grahami | reverse complement strand
TCCACTGCACCACTGCATGAGTTTAAGTCCCCAAAAAAAGAGCACATAGAATATGACAAGAAAATGGTTATAATTAGTGTGACGCACATACCCCTGTACACGTTCACATACGCAGGGACTCCCAACACATTGAAGAAATTAAAATAGCAGTAGCAGAACACATTAATGTTTTTGTCATATGCTGCAATTACCAAAATCCAGTAAATATATGAAGTTATTAATATAAATATGATGATTGTGAAACGCTCTACTGGATTATGAGGCAGCAACAGCTTGTGGGTAAGTCAAAAAGCTGAAATCTTACTGTTATTTGACAGCTTGAAGAATAAAAATGCATAACCCTATCTGTAAAAAAAAAAAAAAAACATTTCCAAACTGTATTCATTGTTCTTTGCACCAGACAATGGAAACAGACCTTTAATCCAACAAACTATGCTCTTAAGTACTGTTTACTAAAGTTGTTCAGTTTTACTATTGCATCCACCTGAAAGTTCACATAACACAGTGTAATTAAGTAAACTCAACAAATTTGTAAAAATCAGTTGTTTACTTGCTTTTCTTAAGTAGATTCAGTGATTACTTTTTACAGTTTATAAAAACCATTACGCCTATGAAGAGTCCCTGTAAACCACATATACCAACATGTCTCTGTGTGTGTTTGTTTAATCTAATTAGTTATGTATACCATCTTTAAAAAAAACAGTTTAATAGCATAAAACAGTCCAAATGCATTTACAAACTTTTTTTCATCCATGTGTCAGCAAAGCTATTGAATACAGAGTGGAAGGACGTTTGGGATTCAAAGATTTTGTATTATTCAAAGCAAATATCCATTCAATAAAACGTTTTAATCCTCTCAAAAACATTCAACATGAGGATGGGAAAAGCTGACACAATACTTCAAACTTTGATGTGTTCCCTGAATGGTCTGGTGCTTTAGTTCAAAATTACAATAGCAAAATAACACCTCCTTTCTAGAGCCACAACATTTGTTTACCTGTAAAAAATAAAAAGTCACTGAACCATTGGGTATTTTTTTATGCTATATATTTATTTTTGATGTTGGAACTTGATTAAAAATATTTTTTTTGATCATCTAAGAGTCCATATTGGTTTTCTGGCTATTTTTTTACCATTATTTAAACAAAATACAAACATTTTGTGGTGCTTTAAAAAGCATTTAAATTGTCAGAGCTCTCGAGAAGTGAGGAGGAATCTAAAGTGTTCATTTAAAAGCCTTTTGATTTTCTTTCTCATGGCAGTTTGAATGCAAAACCCTCACTGATTCTCCTGAGGCTGATTGTACAGCTCGACATGCTCTCTGGGCTGCTACTGATCTCAAGTCTTTGATTGTACAGGTGAGCATATAAGCTCAGAAGATTTTATGTTTTTAATGTAGAAGAAGAAGAAGTAGTAGAAGAAGTCTGAATGACTTTAGTCCTCAAACAGTATTCTCAATGAGACCTTGAGCATCTCTTACTGAACGGAACACATGTTGTGATCACTCTGCCGACAAAGAGATCTTTTTCTTCTCTTTTACAATGAAACTGGTTAATTTTTCAAACTGGATATTTTAACTTACTTACAGGAACTTAAGTTGAGATTGTGCAACTGCTGTGTAATTGTGTTTCTTCAACTAATGGCACAAATGTATCTAAGAAAAAAAAAATGGTGGAAATGGTGTTTACTAATGATAGTTCAGGGGAAACGTAATAATAGAATTCTCCTGCAATGCATGTTGGATATTGACAAGTTTTAAGAGAGTTATTTGTGTGTGTTTTGTGCAGTTCTGCCTGATCCAGTTGATTTGTTTCCCAGTGATCACTGGTGCACCTGCAAGACATGATTCGATACAGCTTGTGTCTTCCATTCAGTATATTAAGCAGATGGCCAGAGCTGATGAACTCAATGCAATAAAACAATCCCCTCTCAGCTATTACACAATCATTCAAAGACCCAATGGGCTTTGTGTGAAGGAAAAGCCAAGAAAAGTGGTTTATATTCAAATGACTTCATGGTTTCTTCTGTCTCTCTCCCCTTTCCTTCTTAAACCCTCAGTGTAAACAAAGCCTTAGCATGATTATTTGCCGTGTGTGAATAATGCAGAAAATCTGCATGTTCCAAGTCTACACTGGTCTGGTTTTATCCAGGACACAGGGCTCTGACGGATCGATAGATAGGAGGTAGATAGACATTTCCCAAAACACAACACAATGCATTCAAAATACGGCTAAAACACCAGTGAAAAATCAATAAGGAAAATTCCTTCATATTAATACAGTACATTGGGCTCTATTTTAGATTTTAGATTTGAAATGTAGGGTTTCACTTGTAACCATCACTGATTATGTGTAAAAGAAAAAGATAAAGAAAGGCAGAGAAAAGAACATCCCACTGAAGCAAAGGCAATTTTACCGCTTTCATAAATTTTGCTGCTCCTGGACAAAAACTTATCAAACCAGCAAAGAAATATTTTTGAGTCGATTGAGTTGATTTTCCAAATTACATTAGTCTCTGGAGGCTGAGCTTGATGAGCTTTTTTTTTTTTTTTTTTTTTTTATTCTTCAAAATATCTTCTTTTGTGTTCAACATAAGAAAGGAACTTATGCAGGTTTTGAATGACATGAGGGTGAGTAAATGGTGACAGAATTTTAATTTTTAGGTGAACTATTCCTTTAAGGTGCTTTAATACTGTATTTCATAACCAGCTGAAATGTACTCTCTGAATCGTCCACTAGCCATTCTTTGTGCATGCTACAGCACACTTAACATTCAGCTGGGCTTTTTTTTTTTTTTTTTTTTTTAATCTTTCAATTGAACAAGGAACACAATCTCATTAATATAGAAGGGGTGAAGAGCAGATGCCTCAGTTTTTCATTATAGCTAATATCTGATTTACACCATGCATAAGCATGGTCATTTCAGCTGGGTGAAAACTAACAAAAATGAAAATATAAAAAAAAAAAAAAAAGCAAATACAAAATGTTAAATAATATAACAATACACTGCATAAATAATACTAACAAACTTACCCTTTAAATTAATCCAAGCAGCTCTAAATTGTGTACTTTGAGTCTTTTCATACATAAACAAAAGTCAGTAGTGGTTTTTACATTCATTCATGATGAGATGCATTATTATAGATAATGACTATGGACCCCACGACATTCACAGTATATAGCTTGATGCTGGCTACCCAGAATCCTTTTTTCCCCCAAGTCATTTCAGCATACAGAGCCACTTAAAAGCAAAACCAAACTCATGAAAACAGTTGTTTCACCCCACATTCATCTCCTCTAAGGCAATACTCTATTTTACATGAAGCATGCTACCCACTGCAAGTGACATTGAAAGGAAGCCACCTGTCTATTTGCATGAAAGGAATGGGGACTGTAATTATGAAGACTCTTCATTGACTTCTATTGTTTTTATGCTGAGCTAATCGTAAAACTAACCGTAATGGTTACCTTTACCACTTTTAGATTTTCATTAAAATATAATTTAGTGTAATTTTTAATTGGCTGATCCTCACCAAGGTCCCCACAGTCCAGGCAAAACATAACCCACTCACTGTAACGAATCAGTCCACTGAAGGCAAGTGTAGTGAAGAACCCAAGTGCAGTTTATTTACAGGTGAAATCCAAAATCCAAACATAATCAGAGACTTGACATGAACAGACTTGACTAGAACAGACTTGTCGAGGCATGAACAGACTTGACTAGAACAGACTTGACGAGGCATGAACAGACTTGACTAGAACAGACTTGACGAGGCATGAACAGACTAGACTCACCGACAGCGGGTTACAACATCAATACATGACCAGAGACAATGGCAACATGATGGCTACTTATAGCAAACAAGAGGGTCACATGACAAGAACAAACCAATGGGAAACCAGACACATGACTAAGACAACCAATCAGAACATGACACATACACAAGGCAGAGATACATGAGGGCAAGGGAAGCATGACACAAACAGGGTGAAACAATTACAAAATAAAAGACATGAAAACATGAACATGAAACAAAACCCAAACCCCACATTACACTCACATGCTTAGATGTTTAAATTTGACTAATTTTGAATTTATAATTCAACCAGTATAATGTTCATTCAATACTTAAACCATGTTTTTAAAAACAATAGACTTTCTCATGCTATCATTGTTGCTGCATACTGAGGTCAGTTTAAAATAACTGCAATATTTCCCTTGATAAGATAGTACAAGCATAGAAATGTCTCTCCTGTGGTATCAAATCAAGTTTTGGAAATCTGAATGTATCCTGAAGTCACCAGTTGCTTGTAGATATATAGTATAGTCACATTCATGCATTTAGCAAATTGATGGTTTACGATCATTTACTTCACAGCCTGATTAATTCAATTAATAAGATCAGTTGTATGAGCTGGCACAATGATTACAGGCCAGAGACAGAGATGAGCTATGGTATTGAGATTCATCCTGAATTCACTCACTCTCAGGTCATCTAAAATGTTGAGCTTGTTTCTAAATCTGAACAGATTTGCATCTCTTGCTCAGCAATGGATCCTCTGCAGTGAATGGGTGCCGTCAGAATGAGAGTACAAACAGCTGATAAAAACCACACAATAATCCACAATCAATCCGCACGATTCCAGTCCATCGATTAACTTGTGGCATGAAAAGCTGCATATTTGAAAGAAACAAATCAATCAATAAGGTGTTTTAACTTTAAAATGTCGCTTCTGGACAAAATTCCAGGCCACAATCCATTTTAACACTTCCACCAGCATTTAGAATTGCTTTGGACTGTTTTCACTAGTAAACAGTGATCGATCTATGCATATTTCTCTCCTGACTCAGACAAGATTACTTTTTTACTGGAGAAAGCAATATTATGGATAAAGGACTTAGGATTTTACCCAGAAGCAACGTTTTTTTAATAATTGCAAACTTGATGGATTTATTTCTTAAATACACAAAGCTTTTCACTTCACAAGACGTTATTTGATGGACTGAAGTTGTGTGGATTACTTGTGATTATTGTGATGTTTTTATCTGTTGTTTGAACTTTCATTCTGATGGCACCCATTCAATGCTTTGGTGAGAAAATTATGCAATGCTAAATTTGTCCAAACCTGCTCAGATAAAGAAACAAACTACATTTTGTATGGAAAGAGGTTGAGTCCATTTTTAGGATGTTTTCATTTTGGGGTGAACTTTAATTTGTATAACTGGCTCAATATACAACAAAGACTTAAATTAATTTTGAGAGTATGAGAGTGCGTTTTGTTATTTCATCAGTTTATCAGCTGTCTTGTGCTGTCTGTCATCACTGTCTTACAAATCACTGTCTTACTTCCAACACTGTTTACATTACAGTGCTGAAATAATTGGGATTATTTGAAACAAAGGAGTTTAGTCTTTTCATTACAATGAAGGGAGCAACACAAGTTACAGATGCACAGCAAAATGTCTGCCTGGGAAAATGAGTGTTTCCCAGATCTCAGATTCCTCCTCTCTCCTTTATCTATCCTACACTCTTAAAAATAAAGATGCTTCAAAAGGTTCTTCAAGCGATGCCATAGAAGAACCATTTTTGGTTCCACAAAGAACCATTCAGTCAAAGGTTCTTTAAAGAACCATCTCTTGCTTATCTTTTTATAATCTGAAGAACCTTCTTTCACCACAAAGAACCTTTTGTGAAACAGAAAGGTTCTTCAGATGTTAAAGGTTCTTTATGTAACCATTTAGACAAAAAGGTTCTTCTATGGCATCGTGAAGCACCTTTATTTTTAAGAGTGTAGTCTTCACCTGTCCCACTGATTGGGATATTTGACAGTCTATACCCATAAGGCACTGCTGCCTTTGACATTATCCATTAGTAACCTGACTGCCCACTCTTCATCAATCTTGATGGTGTTCGGTGTTTTGACATTTCGGCTGTTTTTATGTCCCTTTGATACACTATCAGTCCATCAGGATTATTCTGATGTAAAAAAAAATTTGAGGTCAGCTCAACAGCTCTGCTAAAGAATAATCTGAATTATTTTATATGAACTGTTGATTATTATTCTGTTTTGCATATTGTGTAACACCAGTAAACAAAAAAGAATAATACAAATAAAAAACTACTTTATGAACTTCATGAAAATATTGAACTAAAAAGTGTACTTTGAGAAACTGAGAATTAGCCGTCATTCAAAAGCATTAAAGATAATGGATCTCATTCACCACCAACAGGTCAAAACCAGCACTGAGTTAATCAGTGCATTTGCAGTTTATCTCTACACTTTGTTTTAACTCATCTACAGTATCAAATATTCCGGGAATATAAAACTACCTGACTTTATGGTTTTATTTATGCATAATACTATAAATTCTATATATATATATATAAAAAAAAGACCATATCATCAGCATGGGCCAAGAGGACAAAGCAGCACTGCAACATTACAGGGTTCTTGGCTATTCTATTTTGTGGCTCAAGTGAGCTGTGGTCCACAACTGCTCAGTGAGCCCATTTCTTATTTAAATATTCCCTTCTTTCTGTCTTCTAGCTGCACACATCTGGTTTTTGGCCCCAACAGAATCACTCCATGTACAATATCACATAGGAGGAAAACTTTCTGAGCCTTCAAGAATATTGGCAGTTATCCTAGTTCCAACAACAGGTTCATAGATGGACCTGAGGTGTGGGATTCATTGGGCATTGATTTCTTCTGTAACACCAAAGCAATAAGGTTATGGCCGTATTGAGACTGCTAAAATATCCACATACAGGACTGAGTCAGGCTGAGATAGTTACTATTGTTACTATAATAAAGAAACCACATTACTATTTGTGACAACAGTCAATTGTCAACAGTGTCAATTGTCACGGTGTGCCTACGGTGTGTCCCTGAGGAGCGAGCAGACATAGGAGAATTCTGAACAGTCTTTATTAATCAAATAGGAACAAGGAACACACACGCAGGAACGGGGATTGACGTTTAAGACAGCACAACCAAATTCAGAACAGGAACCACTTAAATACACATGAACTTGGGGGAGGAAAACACAATGGGAACACAAGTCTGATATTACTCCCCCCTCCCGGAAGGTGCAACAGAGCTTACAGGAACGGACAGCCTCCAGGGCGGTACCCGTTCCAGGACCCATGGCGGATCAGGCAGACTAAGGAGGCATGATGGAACAGGCAGCTCGAGGAGCCATGGCGGATCAGGAAGTTCGGGAAGCCATGGCGGAGCAGACAGTTCAGGAGGCCATCGCGGAGCAGAGAGTTCAGGAGGCCATGGTGGAGCAGACAGTTCAGGAGGCCATGGTAGAGTAGAGAGTTCTGGAGACCATGGCGGAGCAAAAAAAATCATTGGGGAGAATATCGTCTATAGAGGCCCTCCATAGGCCTAACTCGGGAACTGTGGCCCTCCCTGGGCTTGTCCTGGGGCCTGGAGCCCTCCTTGGGCTGGACGTTGAAACTGGAGCCCTTCTGTGCTACACTCAGGTACTGGAACACTCTCTGCGCTAAACTCGGGGACTGGAACCCTCTCTGGGCTAAACTTGGGGACTGGAGCTCTCTCTGGGCTAAACTCGGGGACAGGAACCCTCTCTGGGCTAGACTCGGGGACTGGAACCCTCTTTGGGCTAGACTCGGGGACTGGAGCCTTCTCTGGGCTAAACTCGGGGACCGGAGCCCTCTCTGGGCTAAACTCGGGGACCGGAGTCCACTCTGGGCTAAACTCGGGGACCGGAGCTCTCTCTGGGCTAAACTTAGGAACAGGAACCCTCCGTGGGCTAGACTCAGGAACAGGAGCCCTCTTTGGGCTGGATTCGGAGGAGCAAGCTCTGGGGATGGAGCCCACACTGGAGCGAGCTCTGGGGCTGGAGCCGACACTGGAGCGAGCTGGGCGAGGACGAGGGCTGAGAGCAATCCTTTTCGCCTCATCCTCCTCTTTTGGTTACGGGTGAACGGCGCGGCTGGCGGGCTTGACTTCGGACCGGCCGGTGGGCTTAAGAATGCCGCGGCCAGCGGGCTTGACTTCGGAACGGTCGGCAGGCTTGAGAATGCCGCGACCGGCGGGCTGGACTGGCCGGCGGGCTGGAGAGTGGCGAGGCCGACGGGTTTGACTGAGGTACGGCCGGAGGGCTTGTCTGCTGAGCGGCTGGCGGGCTGGTTCTGGCTCGGGGCAGACACCGGAGGATCCCTTCCCTCCAGCATAGTCCCGTGGTGTCTGGGAGGTCCACGGGGCGATGGTACTTGGCCCGTGCCAGAACAACGAGTTGATGGTGGCGTCATCTAAAGCCGTCGCCGCGGTGAGCCCGCAGAACTCCCTGGCATACTTGAAGAAGGGGAGATCTCTACGGGCTAGCGCAATGAAGTGTACAGCGATCTCCATAATCACAGCGGGAAAACACGGAAACAAAAAAAACTTTCAAAACTGGAAAAAACAAATGGGGAGAAGGGGTGCCGCTTACTGTTTCAGTCCTGTCTTCTGTCACAGTGTGCCTACGGTGAGGAGCGAGGAGACGTAGGAGAATTCTGAACAGTCTTTATTAATCAAATAGGAACAAGGAACACACACGTAGGAACGGGGATCGACGTTTAAGAAAGCACAACCAAACTCAGAACAGGAACCACTTAAATACACAGGACTTGACGAGAAACACCTGGAACTAATGAAACATAATAGGAACAGGAAACAGGAAGATAACCACATATGTGCATAAGGAAACGCGAGGGAGAACTTGAGGGAGGACAACACAACACAAAGGGGAACACAAGTCTGACACCAATAGAATGTTATCACACTTTATAGGCTAAGTGTCCATTACTTTCCATCTGTCCATCCTATCACAACATTTTCTGCACTTTTCGGCAAAATGTAAGCTGTGAAAAAAATTTAATAAAGACCAAAAAAATTCATGAAACAGCAAAAATGTAAAATATTAAATAAAGCAATTGTACTTCATAAATTGAATAAAATTACAACATAAAAAACAGCTTGCCTAAACCTAAAATAAAATAAAATAACCTTGCTGTTTTCATTAAAACCTACTTATATAAAATTAATAATGTATGAAATTTTATGTAATTTATATTTTTATATTTTTATTTTCAAATATTCTATTTCTCTCTCTCTCTCTCTCGTTCTCTCTCTCTCTCTCTGTATACACACACACACACACATATATATATATATATATATATATATATATATATATATTCCCAGTGTGACAGCTAGTATCACCGGACCACACATAGACCCGATTACTGATTTATTAGCATCTTGTGACACATTTATTGTGGACCACCAATGCAGCGGGTCATTGAGCATTTAATTGGTTGTCGTAATGGTTTAACTTTTGCTATTCAGTGTTCACAATGTCTGGAACATTATGTCCTTGAGTGACTAACTGCTTGCCTGTAATGACATTAAATGCAGATTCATCCACACTTAGTGACATTTTGACTGCTGTAATCTCATAGCCTCAGTTAAATAAAAAGTTGTGTGAGGAAAGATAGCTTTAATAAGTCCCTCCCCTCTGCAATCACGTTGTTGCTAATGCTGCCATTGGGAGCATGAAAAACAGCAGGCAATTATTTATCCTAATTTAATGGAATTCCACTACGGCAGATTTTCAATTTGGGCATGAGCGGCTGTAGGCCTACATAAAATGTTTATATTGTCTCGAAAATGTCTAAAGGTAAACAGTAATGTCCAGGCAAAGAGGTGTTATGACAGTTCAGCTCATAATAATGATGAAAAAAAAACAGATAAGTAAAAACATCAAATAAATTGAAAGTCCTAATATGAGCTAAGATACACATGCTGACATTAAGAACAAAACAGTAACAAAGATCTTTTCAAAGGCTGAGGCCTTTTGTGGTTGTTTTGTTGATGCACAATTTTTCTCAGTTGAGATGGTTATGAATATATAGTGATAGATAAACTATAATGAGCCGACATGTCAAAAGACACTACACGCCGCCTACAAACCCATGCACTTACACCTACAAATCTTTTTTTTATTATAAGCATGACAAAATGAAACTAAAAGAGAAGCCAGGAAGTTTCATCCACATCTAAGTTACATGCTTTGACCAGCAAGATACTCATTAAAACTTTTATCCTAAGTGAAAAAAGGGGCCAGCTGTGAGCACCCTGGTTTCATTTCACACGTTAACCAAGAGGACATGTATTCATCAAGTAACCGTAAGAATTAGACTACTAGATCCTTAGTACAATATGGTTTCATAAAATTTCTCCAAATAAGAATTTTAAAACAGTATTTTATATACCATTGTTTGGCAAGAAATGAGAACATCACTAAGGATACAGTAGAGACTAGTTGTTACACTTTGTATTCCAGCAAAAAATATCTTAAAGCAATGGCTACAAACATAAGATTAAATAAATGAATAAATACAGCTTCTGGACTTTTTCCACCTTTACTATCCAAGAAAAAAACAGATTTTAAATAAAATATACATATAATGTGGAAAAAATGAATACTTTTGCAAGGCACTGTATATATTGAATTGTATTTAAATGTAAATGTCTTTACATATTACATTTAATCTGAAAGGGCAAGGGTATTTGTTTCTGTGAAATATAATAAAGGGTGCACAAAGAGAATGAAAAAACAAGTGAATGAGTGGGTTGTTGGATAATAAATGAAGCTTTTAAAGTTGCTTTGAGAACAGCTAAATAATTGATGAGCAAACATTAAATGTGAGGATGCCTTCGTAGCTGTATCCAATATTCTTCATTGGATCAGTGCAAAAAATAGCTTTGCATTATAATTGCTTGAAATTTACATAGTATAAAGTATATATATGGTATAACAATCATCTTACCCAGTGTTAATGAGTTCTATTAAAACAAAATTTGCCCTGATTTCATTAAGCCTAAAACCACTTAGGATTAATGCACATTACTTAGCCTTCTCTGGTACAGCAGTGTCTCTACCACTTCATATTTTATCATTGAGGGAGTTTATTTATCAGATGCACATTGACTTAGCACTCAGAATAGGTAATTTTCTGTCTATTATAAAGCATAACTGAGAACGTGTGGCTGGGAGAGGCAATGTCAGTAAAACAAAATTAGTCTTCATCTCTGCTACATCTCTTCTCTTCTGTCACTAGGCTCAATACAAATCAAGACAGAAAGCAGTGTCCTTTCAAAGCTTGTGGTTAAATTTAGTTGATAGCAACGGTGAGATGATGTGCTAATGATGCTAACAGAAGTAGACTGTCAATGTTTAGGTGAAGCCCAATGAGACGGGGAATGCAATAGAAGAGAAAGTTGAGGAAGGGCAAAATGTGACTACTTTTTAGCCAACTATTCAAAGACTGAGAGAAGTAAATCGTTATTATTCACTCTGTCAGTCTGCTGTCTTCGGTGAGGTGAGTCACTTTACTGTTTATTCAACCGATTCGTTCAAAGATGCTGACTGATTCCGGAACGAAACTTGTTTGTGTTTATGAGTGAGTCATTGAATAATTTTCTCATTTTATAAAAATGTTGATGAAATGATTTTCTGAATGCCTGCCAAATCAAAGAAATGCTGATGATTTACGGCCATAACATTCTTGCTCATATGATATTGCTTAAATATATCAATTAACAGTATTGACTGATTACTCCATATATATATATAGCAGTTATAAGAACTCAATTGAATTGTATTTCCTTAAATTAAAATTGAAATGGCCATTCTACTTCCTGTTTGCTACCTCATTTCAAAATTAATTCCTGATGAGGATGGGAGAGGACAGGTGGGAGACTCTGGGATTCAGGGGACCAAAAAATAAATAAATTGCTTATCAGGTACTGAAGTGAATGAGGCCAAAGTCAAAGAAGACTGTTAACAAATGGATCTGATATGAATGCAATTCTCAGTTCATTTGGACATGAATCATGATAAAGACCTGAGTCAGTTGGCAAATAGCAAACTTTCCTCTTCAAATCTTTTTTGCAGAAAAAAGATTTGCCTTTCATTCTCTTTGAACAATGTGCTTGAACAGTGCTCCACAAACATTGTCTGTTCCAGACCGTTTGATATATACTAGGGTGACCATACGTGCCATTTTCCCAGGACGCATCCTTGCCAGGATTTCTATATTGCCTAAAATATCTAGGTTTTGGCTTTGTTTGCGTGTGCAGACCGATCGGTGTATGACATCAAAATAGGCCTAACTCGAGAGCATTTTGAAAGCATAAGGAACCGTCTGTATGGTATTTTGATGTCATACACCGATCGGTCTGCACACGCGAACAAATATAGGCAATATAGAAATCCTGGCCAGGACGCGTCCTGGGAAAATGGCACGTATGGTCACCCTAATATATACGGAGTATTTATACATTTTTAACCCAAATGGCCAATGCTGTTTTCAGAGTATGTCACAGCAGTGTCCATCTGGTATTTTAATAAGCGAATCTGTGTGTACTTGCGAGTCTTGAATGTGCCCAAAAACAGGATATAAAATAGCCTATTACTTCTAAATTATGATATTTTTTGGTGTAAAATCACTCTAACGTTATAAGTGAACCTCAGAGAACATTATAAAATAATTAAAATGTTGTTAAATTAGAAATAAGTTTTTGTGCAATACAACAGATAAATGACAAAAATCATATTTTGTAGATGTACGAAAACAATAAGGTAACTGTGACTTTTAAAGTGATATTTGCATGTATATATATATATATATATATATTCCCAGTGTGACAGCTAGTATCACCGGACCACACATAGACCCGATTACTGATTTATTAGCATCTTGTGACACATTTATTGTGGACCACCAATGCAGCGGGTCATTGAGCATTTAATTGGTTGTCGTAATGGTTTAACTTTTGCTATTCAGTGTTCACAATGTCTGGAACATTATGTCCTTGAGTGACTAACTGCTTGCCTGTAATGACATTAAATGCAGATTCATCCACACTTAGTGACATTTTGACTGCTGTAATCTCACAGCCTCAGTTAAATAAAAAGTTGAGTGAGGAAAGATAGCTTTAATAAGTCCCTCCCCTCTGCAATCACGTTGTTGCTAATGCTGCCGTTGTGAGCATGAAAAACAGCAGGCAATTATTTATCCTAATTTAATGGAATTCCACTACGGCAGATTTTCAATTTGGGCATGAGCGGCTGTAGGCCTACATAAAATGTTTATATTGTCTCGAAAATGTCTAAAGGTAAACAGTAATGTCCAGGCAAAGAGGTGTTATGACAGTTCAGCTCATAATAATGATGAAAAAAACAGATAAGTAAAAACATCAAATAAACTGAAAGTACTAATATGAGCTAAGATACACATGCTGACATTAAGAACAAAACAGTAACAAAGATCTTTTCAAAGGCTGAGGCCTTTTGTGGTTGTTTTGTTGATGCACAATTTTTCTCAGTTGAGATGGTTATGAATATATAGTGATAGATAAACTATAATGAGCCGACATGTCAAAAGACACTACACGCCGCCTACAAACCCATGCACTTACACCTACAAATCTTTTTTTTATTATAAGCATGACAAAATGAAACTAAAAGAGAAGCCAGGAAGTTTCATCCACATCTAAGTTACATGCTTTGACCAGCAAGATACTCATTAAAACTTTTATCCTAAGTGAAAAAAGGGGCCAGCTGTGAGCACCCTGGTTTCATTTCACACGTTAACCAAGAGGACATGTATTCATCAAGTAACCGTAAGAATTAGACTACTAGATCCTTAGTACAATATGGTTTCATAAAATTTCTCCAAATAAGAATTTTAAAACAGTATTTTATATACCATTGTTTGGCAAGAAATGAGAACATCACTAAGGATACAGAGCTGTGAGCACCCTGGTTTCATTTCACACGTTAACCAAGAGGACATGTATTCATCAAGTAACCGTAAGAATTAGACTACTAGATCCTTAGTACAATATGGTTTCATAAAATTTCTCCAAATAAGAATTTTAAAACAGTATTTTATATACCATTGTTTGGCAAGAAATGAGAACATCACTAAGGATACAGTAGAGACTAGTTGTTACACTTTGTATTCCAGCAAAAAATATCTTAAAGCAATGGCTACAAACATAAGATTAAATAAATGAATAAATACAGCTTCTGGACTTTTTCCACCTTTACTATCCAAGAAAAAAACAGATTTTAAATAAAATATACATATAATGTGGAAAAAATGAATACTTTTGCAAGGCACTGTATATATTGAATTGTATTTAAATGTAAATGTCTTTACATATTACATTTAATCTGAAAGGGCAAGGGTATTTGTTTCTGTGAAATATAATAAAGGGTGCACAAAGAGAATGAAAAAACAAGTGAATGAGTGGGTTGTTGGATAATAAATGAAGCTTTTAAAGTTGCTTTGAGAACAGCTAAATAATTGATGAGCAAACATTAAATGTGAGGATGCTTTCCCAGCTGTATCCAATATTCTTCATTGGATCAGTGCAAAAAATAGCTTTGCATTATAATTGCTTGAAATTTACATAGTATAAAGTATATATATGGTATAACAATCATCTTACCCAGTGTTAATGAGTTCTATTAAAACAAAATTTGCCCTGATTTCATTAAGCCTAAAACCACTTAGGATTAATGCACATTACTTAGCCTTCTCTGGTACAGCAGTGTCTCTACCACTTCATATTTTATCATTGAGGGAGTTTATTTATCAGATGCACATTGACTTAGCACTCAGAATAGGTAATTTTCTGTCTATTATAAAGCATAACTGAGAACGTGTGGCTGGGAGAGGCAATGTCAGTAAAACAAAATTAGTCTTCATCTCTGCTACATCTCTTCTCTTCTGTCACTAGGCTCAATACAAATCAAGACAGAAAGCAGTGTCCTGTCAAAGCTTGTGGTTAAATTTAGTTGATAGCAACGGTGAGATGATGTGCTAATGATGCTAACAGAAGTAGACTGTCAATGTTTAGGTGAAGCCCAATGAGACGGGGAATGCAATAGAAGAGAAAGTTGAGGAAGGGCAAAATGTGACTACTTTTTAGCCAACTATTCAAAGACTGAGAGAAGTAAATCGTTATTATTCACTCTGTCAGTCTGCTGTCTTCGGTGAGGTGAGTCACTTTACTGTTTATTCAACCGATTCGTTCAAAGATGCTGACTGATTCCGGAACGAAACTTGTTTGTGTTTATGAGTGAGTCATTGAATAATTTTCTCATTTTATAAAAATGTTGATGAAATGATTTTCTGAATGCCTGCCAAATCAAAGAAATGCTGATGATTTACGGCCATAACATTCTTGCTCATATGATATTGCTTAAATATATCAATTAACAGTATTGACTGATTACTCCATATATATATATAGCAGTTATAAGAACTCAATTGAATTGTATTTCCTTAAATTAAAATTGAAATGGCCATTCTACTTCCTGTTTGCTACCTCATTTCAAAATTAATTCCTGATGAGGATGGGAGAGGACAGGTGGGAGACTCTGGGATTCAGGGGACCAAAAAATAAATAAATTGCTTATCAGGTACTGAAGTGAATGAGGCCAAAGTCAAAGAAGACTGTTAACAAATGGATCTGATATGAATGCAATTCTCAGTTCATTTGGACATGAATCATGATAAAGACCTGAGTCAGTTGGCAAATAGCAAACTTTCCTCTTCAAATCTTTTTTGCAGAAAAAAGATTTGCCTTTCATTCTCTTTGAACAATGTGCTTGAACAGTGCTCCACAAACATTGTCTGTTCCAGACCGTTTGATATATACTAGGGTGACCATACGTGCCATTTTCCCAGGACGCATCCTTGCCAGGATTTCTATATTGCCTAAAATATCTAGGTTTTGGCTTTGTTTGCGTGTGCAGACCGATCGGTGTATGACATCAAAATAGGCCTAACTCGAGAGCATTTTGAAAGCATAAGGAACCGTCTGTATGGTATTTTGATGTCATACACCGATCGGTCTGCACACGCGAACAAATATAGGCAATATAGAAATCCTGGCCAGGACGCGTCCTGGGAAAATGGCACGTATGGTCACCCTAATATATACGGAGTATTTATACATTTTTAACCCAAATGGCCAATGCTGTTTTCAGAGTATGTCACAGCAGTGTCCATCTGGTATTTTAATAAGCGAATCTGTGTGTACTTGCGAGTCTTGAATGTGCCCAAAAACAGGATATAAAATAGCCTATTACTTCTAAATTATGATATTTTTTGGTGTAAAATCACTCTAACGTTATAAGTGAACCTCAGAGAACATTATAAAATAATTAAAATGTTGTTAAATTAGAAATAAGTTTTTGTGCAATACAACAGATAAATGACAAAAATCATATTTTGTAGATGTACGAAAACAATAAGGTAACTGTGACTTTTAAAGTGATATTTGCACAATTTGAAACCGCTAGTAGATCCGTCTATTGACCTGGCTTCTGCCTGCTGCACGGAATGGACAGAATTCCACCCTATTACGTTTCCAGTTTTGGTGGACACTGTGAAGCATCTTAAATCTTCTTCATCAAAAGACGATGTTATGTCTCCCTGCCTTTACAAACAGGTTTTTGAGAGTGTTGGAACTACTGTCCTGAATTTAATTAACAACTGTCTCAGTCAGGGCATCTGTCCAGCTGGTTTTAAGCATGCTACAGTTCTCCCACTTTTAAAAAGGCCCAATCTGGCAGTGGAGGACACAAATAATTATAGACCAATTTCAAACCTACCTTTCCTTGCCAAGATATTAGAGAAACTGGTCTTTAAACAACTACAATCTTATACTACCTTAAATGCAATATGTGAGCCTTTTCAATCCGGTTTTAAGTCTGGTCATAGTACTGAGACAGCGCTGGTTAAAGTGCTAAATGACATCTATCTATCAACAGACAATGGCGAAAGTATTATTTTAATTCTGCTTGATCTTAGTGCGGCATTCGATATTAAGCATGCTACAGTTCTCCCACTTTTAAAAAGGCCCAATCTGGCAGTGGAGGACACAAATAATTATAGACCAATTTCAAACCTACCTTTCCTTGCCAAGATATTAGAGAAACTGGTCTTTAAACAACTACAATCTTATACTACCTTAAATGCAATATGTGAGCCTTTTCAATCCGGTTTTAAGTCTGGTCATAGTACTGAGACAGCGCTGGTTAAAGTGCTAAATGACATCTATCTATCAACAGACAATGGCGAAAGTATTATTTTAATTCTGCTTGATCTTAGTGCGGCATTCGATATGGTGGACCATAGGATTTTAATTGAGCGCTTTGAGCATTGGGGTGGCCTTAAAGGCAATGTGCTGAAATGGTTTGAATCTTATCTTACGGATAGGTCTTTTTCAGTGAGAGTTGGGAACTGTAATTCTTCAAGATTACATCTTCCTTGGGGAATTCCACAAGGGTCAACCTTGGCGCCGTTGCTGTTTTCCCTCTATATGCTACCTTTGGGGACTATATTTCCCTATATAATATACTATATACTATATACTATACTCAGATTTATCTACCCGTGAGAGAGTCAAACCCAGATTCCATAAAGGTGTTAGTAGCTTGTTTACAGGAGGTAAAGGCCTGGATGGCTGCTCATTTTTTGTTGCTTTATGAAAATAAATCTGAGGTTATTGTTTTTGGCTCTAAGAATCAAGAAGTGACTCACCTGGCTGGCTTTATGAAAACCCATGTGAAAGACTTGGGCTTCGTTTTGGATAGTGAACAAAAGATGAGCAGGCAAATAAATACAGTGGTGAGATTTTGTTTTTTTCATTTACGTCTATTAACGAAGACGAAACAGTTTTTATCTACCACGCTCATTTTTTGTTGCTTTATGAAAATAAATCTGAGGTTATTGTTTTTGGCTCTAAGAATCAAGAAGTGACTCACCTGGCTGGCTTTATGAAAACCCATGTGAAAGACTTGGGCTTCGTTTTGGATAGTGAACTAAAGATGAACAGGCAAATAAATACAGTGGTGAGATTTACGTCTATTAGCGAAGACGAAACAGTTTTTATCTACCACTGATTTGGAGAAAGCCATTACAGCTCTCGTTTTCACTCGAATGGACTATTGTAATTCCCTTTATTTTGGAGTTGATTGCGGTGCACTGGGGCGCCTACAGAGAATCCAGAACGCAGCGGCGAGAATGATTAAGTCTGCAAAAAAACATGACTCAGTCACTCCATTACTTGTGTCACTAAATTGGCTGCCGGTACGGCTTAAAATAATTTATAGGATTCTTATTTTTGTTTTTATGGCCCTTCACAATTTAGCCCCTGGTTATTTGTCAAGTATGATATCAGTTTATATCCCTACGAGATCTCTGAGGTCTGAAAACCAACACCTCCTTTGTGTTACTAGGACAAAATACAAACACAGGGGAGATAGAGCCTTTTCGCGAGCTGGTCCAAAACTGTGGAATGATCTCCCTCATAGTATGAGATCCGTTAATTCACTAGCGGTTTTCAAAGCTGTGTTAAAAGCACATCTTTTAAAGACTAATGAGGAGTTGTTGTGATGCAGGTTTAGCTATTTTAAACTGTGTCCATGTTGTTATGTGATTTGTGTTCTTATTTGAGACTATGCTTGTTTTTATGTAATTTTATTGTGATATTGTGAAGCAATTTGGGCAACCTGGTGTTGCATTAAACTGTGCTATATAAATAAATAAACAAACAAACAAACAATATAAACTCCCAATTCTGACATTTTTTTTCTCGTAATTCCAAGTTCACGTATCACAATTTTGAGTTTACATCTCACAATTCTGACTTTTTTTTTTCTCTGAATTTTCAGGTGATTTCACTCGCTACTGCATCATATAAACTTGTTCACATCAGAATTCAGAACCCCCCCCCCCATAATTCTGGGTTTATATCTCACAATTTTGCACAAAGATTTAATTGTGAAATATCAACTCATAATAGCAAGAAATAAAAGTCAGAATTGTGAGACAAAGTCACAATTACCTTTTTTATTTTTTTATTCCATGAAACAGGCTTCCATAGATACCTGAGTGCCAGAATCAGAGTGAACATTTAAGCAATGTAAAATAATAAAAATAAATAAAACACTGAAAATCAACTAATGGAGCCCTTCAAAACGAGCCTAATATGCCACCAAGGTAAGATTTAGAAGTGCAGAATTCCTTATCATGAGAGTGTGTTGGCACACGGTGAACCTTTTCACTTAAGAGCAATGAAGAAAATCCTTGAATAAATGCTTGACATTCAAACAAATACAGAGAGCAAAGGGGGAAGAGATAGTGTGAGAGGTGGAATACAAAATCTTTTTGTGAAAACCTTATGCCTTCATATTCTAACACACACTGAGATACCTTGATCTCTTGTGTTTGTGATAATGGGCTTCGGTGAAGAGAGTGCTTCTTGAATGGCCTTGTCCTCCACACAAAGGTCTGTGTTCTTGTCAAGCAATGCTTAGCCTACAATTTAAATCATGAGCTGAAGCTACCACTATGATCCTTGCTAATGAGAACACTGATTATTCAAATAAAATTCAGCAAAAAAAAAACACACAGATGCTACATACGGAGCGTTAATGAATACAAACACAAGCTGTTAATTCAGTATCCTACCCTCGTTTGCCTAACAATATTCAGCACTATGAGACAGATGGAGAAATGAGGAGGTCAGAGTACTCTCTGCTTGATAAACCTCTCAGCTTGAAATAAAATATCACAAGAAGCTTTTGAAAATTGCTTGAAATGCACGCTTTGATCACTTTTGTGATCTCTTAAGCTTACATTTAAAAATGTTAGCATTGTTTAAAACCCTAGTGAACTGCCTCACTGCTTACACAGGCAACTGTTTTTTTTTTGTGGCAGCAAAGATTACATTATTGCATTACATAGAGTGCATGCATCTAGAGTAAATTATTGCATTACAAAAACACTTGAGAGATTATACAAAAAATCTTTTTTGAAATTATACTTTGCCTGACTTCTGAAACAATCAAAAAATGAAATACAGATGAAAAAGCAACAAAGACATGCCAAGCATCACAAGAAAGCACATGCATTGTCTGTCACATGATCTATTAAGACATTTCTCTCCTCAGACTCAAATGCATGGTAGAGGAGACCAGGGAGCATTGTAATACATTATTATATTTCACTTATGTCATTATGGCGATAAAAGTGTCTCTCTGGCATTCGAAGTACATTCTTTTAAAAGATGCATTTTCAACATTTTGCTGAGAGTTTAAAGTATAGGCGTATATCACCATTAAAGGCTGTGCTTCATGATTTGACAATATGTCTTCTTTTTTTGGTTGTGTTGTGTATTGACTAAGAATAATAAGTATAATACGAATAAAGATTAATATGCATAAGAATAAGAATAGCACATTCACATTACAGATGTTTTTACATGTACTGTTACATTTTTCACATCCCATCATAACACGTATATAGCTTAGGATGTTATAAATCTAACATCTACATTTGTGACAGAATTACTGGAAGTTACATTAAAATTTAAATAAAACCGACATGGGTAATGATTGCTATTGTATCAAAGATATAAGGCAAACTTTCAAAGATTTGGAGAAAAAAAAGTCTAAATAAATTAGAATTTTTTTTTAATTTAATTTAATTTAATTAAGCTTAAATCTAATGTTTTTTAGTTTCCCATATGGTGCATTAGTATACTAAGATCTCTGAAATCAGTCAACATGGACTAGTGATGAGTTATGATGGCTTTATTAAATGCAATATGCAGCTTTATTCAAGTGTACATCAACATTTTACACATGAGTATTTCCCAGGCTGCAGCAGAAATCAGTTATTAGCACATGATATTTCAGTGTGACTTTATTTTCTGCCAACTGTTGTTTACCATGAAAATGTCGGTCTTATCATATCTGCATCGGTCCCAGGTGTAAACTTCACACCTGGGTAGAAAGCCAAATAGTGTTAGTAAATGAGCTGCAATGATAATTAATCTTTTTGCCTTGGCATGCTTAACAATAAGCCATCCAAACTGCATCGGATCAGAACAAGGACCCAGTATCGCCACACTCAAGGAGATTTTCCAGAACATTCTAGTTATTATTGGACATGGAGATAATGGTAGAATGATCTAAAGCATGCAGGCAAACAAACTGAGGAAACAGCAGGATTTTAACTGGTACTAATTTTGATGAATTACAAACGCTGTGTGTCTTTAAATGTAATTAAGCTTAAATCTAATGTTTTTTAAGAGTTTCCCATATGGTGCATTAGTATACTAAGATCTCTGAAATCAGTCAACATGGACTAGTGATGAGTTATGATGGCTTTATTAAATGCAATATGCAGCTTTATTCAAGTGTACATCAACATTTTACACATGAGTATTTCCCAGGCTGCAGCAGAAATCAGTTATTAGCACATGATATTTCAGTGTGACTTTATTTTCTGCCAACTGTTGTTTACCATGAAAATGTCGGTCTTATCATATCTGCATCGGTCCCAGGTGTAAACTTCACACCTGGGTAGAAAGCCAAATAGTGTTAGTAAATGAGCTGCAATGATAATTAATCTTTTTGCCTTGGCATGCTTAACAATAAGCCATCCAAACTGCATCGGATCAGAACAAGGACCCAGTATCGCCACACTCAAGGAGATTTTCCAGAACATTCTAGTTATTATTGGACATGGAGATAATGGTAGAATGATCTAAAGCATGCAGGCAAACAAACTGAGGAAACAGCAGGATTTTAACTGGTACTAATTTTGATGAATTACAAACGCTGTGTGTCTTTAAATGGGCCAGCTGTAAGAGTGAGGAACAGATGGCTTGTGACAAACTAAATGCATGACTTTGGACCATTAGTGGTGAGGAACGAAATGTGCACCATCCAAACCCTCGATTTTTCAAATGTCATGAGCTTTTCAAATCAGCATGAGCTTGACATATTATTGTCAGAAATGTAGGAATCAAAGAATAAAGATTAAATAGGTCACCCCAGATATCAGACGTGGGAATGAGTGGTATCATTTTACTAAACTTAATCTGCTAAAATTTGGTTCGGTTGAATGCCGGAGTTCTCAACTGTTGGGTCACAACCCACAATTAAGCCTGTTCTGATCAAAAACATTAAAGAGAAACTCTGCAAAATGCAACAATGTAACAATGCAAAAATGCAAAATGATAAATGGGGGGGAAAACAGGATTATTTTAGTCAACTAAAATAGAATATATTTACTGGCCAAGGCAACATTTTTCATTTTCATTTAGTTTATTTTGATGTACTAAAATAACAAACTAAAACTGAAATAAAAATGACTTAAAACAATATATACTTATTTAATAACAGTAAATATTATAATAATAATAATTATTATAACAATGAAACAACAAATGACTAAACTATAACTAAAATTTAAATTTAAATAAAATTAAAGTTCATTCAAAATATAAATAAAAACTATAATAGTAAAATCACACTGCTTTTAAAAGAAGGATTTAAAAAGAGGATACTTAGTATGTATAAGTCCCATTGGATAAAAGTGCTTGATGATAAAATGTAAACGTAATGAACAAACAATCTAAGGTAGAAAATACAGACAAAAAAATAAATAATTAAACTTACACTAAACATGGTTTATGGACACACCACGTGCACTGAATTATTAGCTGCAGATGGCATGAAACCATCAAAATTGAAGGACTTTTTTTTTCTTTTGGTTGCCACTTGATCGAATGTAAATTTGTTGAGAACCCCTGCCTTATTATAACGAAGTCACAAAAACACAGCGATACTCCTTATATTGTATTCTTGGCAGCACAGAACATGTCTTGACTCATCATTTATTGTGAAGCTTTTTTGCCTCATTCAATCCACACTGCATGACTATCCACAGAACAGAGGCGTTTACCTGTGGTGGCTTTTACTGTTCTCTCACGTGTGTGGGTTACTGCACATGTAAGGGTTACTGCCATTTCAAACTGTGATGCACTAATTTTCCTTCTCCTTTTCAAGAGGCCTGCCAGCAGAATATAACATGAGGCTAATCTTCAGTATCCTTACTTCTTATACTTAATTTGCATAAATATACAGACTTAATTTGCATCTCTTGTACGCATTTAAAGTCAAGTCCCACAGCACGGAGTGACTCCTCTCTTTAGATAGAGTGTTATAGTTATCTGTGAGGCAATTTCAGTCTCTGCTGTTTCCAATATTTGTAACATAAAGCCTACAATAACGTCTGGGGTTACGCATGTAACCATGCTTCCCTGAGAAGGGGAACGAGACGCTACGTCTTACTTAATAATTACTTAATACTACTGTATTTCTGGATTAGACATGACAGTACTGAGATTCTTACAAGCAACTGTGTAGAGAAATCAAAATCATCTTTAAATTAATAAAGTTGCAATCTTTAACCATTTAGCTGTCATTGAAGAATATTTAAAGCTGCAGAATGTAACTTTTTGTTTTAAAAATTAACAAAAATATTTCATTGAGAAAGTATGAAAGACATCACTGTTCAAAAATGTTTCCCTACCTTACATAGATTTGCAATGGTAAGCTAATAATAATGATTTAGAATTTGAGGTATCTGGTCCAAAATTGATGTCATTTGTCAGTTTGACGTCATTCGTCCGTGTATGGTCACGTCACGTCCAAAAAAACAGGAAGAAGAAGACCAGGCTACTGTGTGGATGGAGCGTTTGAAGCTTATTCTTTATAATAAAGACTGGCACAGAGATGGCTATTTTTCTGTTGTACAGTTAAGACATTTCAATGGTTCAATGGGTTGCTAGCTATCATTAGAGCACATGTTCACTTGATTCAGAAATTGAGCTTCTTTTGTTGTTGTTTTTGTCTTGCTTTGCTGTGGTCAGTGAGGTAAATTGCACTAATTTTCTGCTAGCTGTGAGAGAGAGAGAGAGCAATTCTTCTCTGATACATATGATTTGATCTGACTGAGCAATTGTTAGAAATAAACACCAGTAGCATGATTTATTCAAGTTAGAGAGGCAAAAGTTATGAATTGTAGCTTTAATATGATCATTGACACAGTAATCTAGTAAAATATTATCAAAAAGACCTACAATGTGAGACTGATGTGCAATAAAAGCAGAATAGCATACTATTCATACTACTCTATTGCTGCAGTTTGTACCATGTGTCTAAAGTGTGCAAATTATCTATATGCATATAATACCCCTTTTGCATCTTGTGTCAAATTACATCTTGGGTGCTTTGGCATTACATGAGAAACTACAGCATGCATGCTGTTTGGAAAGAAGTTGTTAGACTCTGTGTGTTGTGTGTAAAAATTTCTTACAAGTTGATTTAATGTTGTGCTGTATTGATCTGACTGTTCTTGGGAGGTTTTATTGAGGGAGTATGATGCTTTGATCTGATTTTCTCCTATTCACACGCTCCATTAAAGGCATCCATTAAATGCCTGCTGGTAAAACACTTGTAAATTAATTAAAAAGTCTGAATTATTTTCAATTTTTTTTATAACTCTTAATTTATTTAAGAAATCAAAAAGTGTCTCTTTATTTTGCTTTACGCTAAAGTATGCATCAAAAATGTAAGTAATTGTTTATAGCCTTTTCTAGAACCCTTGTCTTCTATTGGTCAGATTAGTCCAATCCAAAGCATAGTCTAGAGGTTTTGATATAGCATTTTCTTTAATTGAAGATGCCACTGATAACAGTACAAAGCACTTCGGCATTTCTGATCTGGCTGTGCGTGCATATCTTCCTTTTTTAAATTCTGTCTTCATCTGGCCATTTAGACATTTTTACAGCCTACTGCTCCGATTTAAAGAGAAATAATTTCATAGCTTCTCTTATCTATTAATATATTTGAATAACCTGTGTGCTCATAATTCTGGGATCTGCTACCCATAAAATTAAAGTGGTGTAGTCAGGTGTGATCCACTGTAAACCCCCTTCTCTCTCCCACACCATATATAGTTCTCTTATGAACCAAATCACTGCATGTGAGTTCATTATCAGTTCCAGTACTGGATATATAGAAGTGTATAGAAAAATAGTGACATGGTGTCTGATTTTATACACATGAGTGTAATGGGCCAGAAATCGGCCTATTCAGATTCAGCTTCTCTTAGTCCTAAGGCTTTTACTAGCTGAGTGGAGTAAATCTGTTACTTTAGAAATGTCTAGAGAATTAAACATTTATATGGGTTTTATAGGAAAGTATTCCTTCAAGATTTAACCAATGACTGAATAGTTTCGATATGACCTTACTCTGGTTATGAATCAATGTATTAGTGTAAATGGAACTGAATTACAGGCTAATGCAACAGGGCTATGTTTTACAGCAGAACATGTTATTTATATCTTTAAGCTATAAAGTACATGCAGATACAGGGTGAAGAAAAAGGTTTGTAATGAGGGCTAATGCAAAGTGGCCATTTTAAAGGTATAATTCAGCAATAATGAATTCAGAATAAGATGTTTTACCTTGTATTTCATACAGTTTGTCATTAGGCTGTATGGTAATACATACATTAGCGATACCAAATATGTATGGGTGTAATAAAATGCCAGTTCTTGCATGAAAGAGGAAGGAGACAAAAGAAAAGATATGGAATTTCCCAACACTTGTCTTGGCACTGTAATCATGGGAGTATTCACACTTGGTCACTATGTTATTAGATCAGATATTTATATTTATTTTGCAACACATGTATGTGGCCCAATGTAAATGGAATTCCCAATCGGACTGCAATCCATTCAATTAAAACACATGAGGTGATCAAGTATAAATACCTTAGTGTCTATCTGCCATTGTTTAGTGGTTATAAAATAACCTAGAAAACCTCATTGAAAATGGTTGGTACTTTATTGGAAGATAAGATGTTTTCCAGTGTTGCATCAGCTTAACAATTCACAGCAAGATTAAAAAATATTACATCCAAATGAGAATATTGTATGCATGTCCCTCACAGACTAATTTTCATTAGATAGAAATATAAATTAATAAATAAATATGGCATCATCCTGACTAAGGCCTATGAAGCTTCCCCACCCTCTTAATTCCCTCCTCATAAGTCAGACTGATTTGTCCCTGAGGCCTGGTAGAATTGGGCAAATAAGTCACTGGAGCAGCCTGTGATGCATTCTATTAATTACTAAGATTCATGGGGAAAACAAGAAAAAGGGGACTCACTAGTCTTTTTCAATTAAATTGCTTCTCTCCTCTGGAAAATTGAGTGCTTGATTTACACAAATGAAAGGCAACAAACAAATTATTAGATTTGTCCCTCTCCTTTCAGTGTGTGAGCTGCATAATCTTTAAGACGGGTTCCATTACAAGTAATAGAAGACATTTGTAACGAAAACTCATTTTAGAAACAAAACAAAAGGTAAAGTTGGTAATGAAATCATAAGACTATTTGTTTTACAAACAAGGAATAATAATAGTTTCCATCTCATCCATGCTGAATGTCACTTTATGTATAACAAAACATCATTCTGACTTATGGGTCAAAGGTCAGAGGGCAAGAAATGGGCAGTGTTTCTTCCTAGTGTTATAAAGCAATTCCACAGTTTGAGTCAGAGATGAAAACAGAATATATACAGTATATGTCTTGTTGTCAATGTTTACACTTTCCAGACCAGCGACGCTTAGAATTTAGATAAGACTTTACTCAAATTCAAAAGAATCCTTTGTATGAGTGCTGCAGTTTTCTGCCTTAGGTTTGTTAGTGGCGCCACTCATTTGTCACACATTGGGCTGTTTTTGTCTGTGAGACTAACCAAAGTTAAACTTTGTTGTGATGAATCAAGACCAAACTAAATATAGGTTTCATGTGGTTGAACAAAGTTTAAGGTCTACTGAGGCTTCAAAGTGATTTAAAAAAAAATTCTGCACAAATCTCCTTGACCTGCACTTTCTAACCTAAGTTTGGAGTTAAGGGCAAAAAATTGTGAACTCATCTGTTAATGGCTTGTCCCAGTGGAGGAACCTTCTCTTATGCTGTAAGCCTAATATTAAAAACACCCATGTCCTACATTAATAGGCAATTACCACTGTAGGTCAACTTCATTTATCAGGTTTATGGCAATGGTATTCAATGGCATGTTCACCAGCTTCATAATTCAAAAAGACAATAAAAGTATATAAGCACCCATTAAATCAGATTGCTGAATGTAACCCTCTATTGTTATTAAATCACTGGTTGGGCTTTAGGCATTGAAGGCTATATTGCAATTTTGCTTTATACACTGTAGACCTCAAGTAAAGAGGCCTGTATGTTTCCATGACTCCCAAATTGGTAGAATGAGTCTAAATTCACTTCCTTTGTTGTTGTTTTTTTTTCAATCCAAAAAGCTGTTCAAAAGCCTTGACTGTGGCATTTCATAAGTGACATGTTCCAGTCTAGATCTTTGTCCTCGGTTAGTTCCCTTCCGAGGGAACTTCGAACTGCATCCTCTAGGGGTCGCTATGGGGGAATGCCTTTGGCACGAACGGTGTCTGAAGCATACATCTAAACATGAAAATGATCAGTAGAACACGTCATCCTCTTCTTCGTCTTCACTGACCGCTTGTTTATGTTAAGCACGACTAGGAGTGCATGTTCTCTTGACAGAGGCTTTGCTCTGATACCCACAGTTTCACACGGCTCGCGTCTGTGTGTGTGTGTGTGTGTGTGGTGAAGAGCAAGCGCGTTCAGTTTTTGAGGGAGTTGGATGTGCTCTGCATTCATTGCTTGTTTTTTGTGAGGGATAAGCATGAATTGAACATGCTCGTCTCACGAGGAGACGGCTTGTGCTCATCATGATGCATTCACAAGACTACTGAGGGGGAGGTGAGTACTTCACCATTTACCCGAGTTTGTAGATAGCGTTTGCATGAGTGCGTTCGCCTCTCGCAGGAATAGCGACACATTTGCGGCAGCAGTTTTCATTCTCGCTTGATTTCCGAGGTAATCTAGCGCATGGGCGTGTTAAGTTCCCACGGGTGCTGATTTTATGCTGCGTGTTGCAGGCGTGGTGAGTATTGGCTGCCCATTGCCACGATTTGCGGTTGATGGGCAGAACAGGGAAAGGACCTGATGGGAAATTTCTCCCTATCAGTAATTTTCTTTTGTTCTCATAGGAGTGTATTATTATGATGAGGTGGCTGAGTTTCGTCGCACCACAGATCTTGCTCTCCGTGCCAATAAGCAGAAGGGCTACTTGGGCTTTGCCTTCAGATGATGCTCCGTGAGCTTGTGTCATGCACGGGAGCCGTGGTTGATGAGTACGATCCACTTCATCTATCTATTGCTAGTTTATGTGAAATCACTAACTAGTTTCATCAGGACCCGCGGGTCCTCCATTCGGGTAAGCATTTTTCGGAGTATAATGCTTCGTGATGTGCTCCCTGATGTCCTAGCTGGGTGTTTGAAGAAGCTGCCCCGGCCAGGACGCACTACTCATGTTTCGGCCCGAAGGGTCTCCTGAGTTTTGAGTCATCCTCTAAACCATCAGGCATGTAAAGGCTCCTCTCGCTGAGGCGTTGAAGGGCCTAATACTCTTTTTCAACTCTGCAGTTGGATAGACAGTCGGGCCTGTGGGACCTCTGTGACAGCGACATCAGGTAGTTTGGTCTCTTTCTGCCTCCCTGATTAGTTCCCCCTATTTGGTCGAGCTTAGCTGTGCTCCCCTCACCTTAGTGGGTTACCTTTGACCATGCCGCTCACAATTGAGCGTTTGAGGTCTCCTCTCATTGGGTCCTCTGCTCCTTGGAGCTCCATTGAGCAGCAGCCTCAGGTTGTTAAGCCTCCGTCGGCCTTCCCTGTTAGGCTGCTCTCTTTGTTGGTGAGTTTAGCAGTGCTCCCCTCGCCTTAGAGGGTTACCTTTGAGCACGCCACTCCCAATTAAGTGTCTGAGGTCTCCTCTCATTGGGTCTTCTGTTCCTTGGAGCTCCATTGAGCAGCAGCCTCAGGTTGTTAGGCCTCCCTCGGCCTCCCTGTTAGGCTGCTCTCTTTGTTGGTGAGTTTAGCAGATCTCCCCTCACCTTAGAGGGTTACCTTTTGAGCACGCCACTCCCAATTGAGCATCTGAGGTCTCCTCTCATTGGGTCCTCTGCTCCTTGGAGCTCCATTTAGCAGCAGCCTCAGGTTGTTAGGCCTCCTTTGGCCTTCCTCTTAGGCTGCTCTTTTTGTTGGTCGAGCTTAGCAGTGCTCCCCTCACTTAGAGGGTCACCTATGAGCACGCTGCTCCCAGTTTGAGGTGTGACTGTTTTGGTTGAGCTGGTGAGTCTCCCCTCACATGGAGGGTTTTTCTATGAGATACACTTTTTCAATCTACATGTGCTCTGAGCATGCGGCCTCCCGCTGAATTATTGTCACTCCTTGAGCGGGCCACAGTCACGTAGGGTCTAGGCTTGTCTCTTGGTTACCCTTTAGTAACGGTGTTTCTAAATCCTTGCTATGGTAAGTGCACAAGCTCAGCTTCTGTGCACTTTCTAAAATCCACATTATGGTAAGTGTGCACGCTAGCAATTTTTGCGCACTTTCTAAAATCCTGTATGGTAAGGGTTATGCAATGTAGCCTCGTTCCCTTTCTATGAAGATGGTTCTATGGATTTCACCTTGGGCTCCACTCAACCTATGTCTCCCTGTTGGTTCATTACGGTATTTCTAAATCCATATCTATGGTAAGTGCTCACGCTAGTGGGTGGCGCGTTGTTGCCTCGTTCCCTTTCTCTGAGTTTCCTCTGGCCCCGGTTATCTTGGGCCCCACTCTCCGCATATTCACTTTCTAGACAGGGTGTTACTACTAAGTTTCCCTGGGTATCTTGAGATCCTCGGTAGCTCGTTCTTAGAGCAGGAGGTAGTCTCTGTTTGACAGGCCAGGATATGGGTTTGTAAGCAGCCCTGATACTCGGCCTTATCCCCTTAAAGGAATCATTGGTTATTTTTTGATTCCAGGCTTGAGCTTTGCCCAGGGCTCGGGCTTTATACAAGCCAGTCCTTACAGGTAAGTTTGGTGCACAGCTCAAGCCTTTGGCCGTAGGGGGTTATGTCACTGACAGACGTCAAACGTCCTACAGGCAGCTCTTTTGAATTGTTTAGTTGGTACTTAGTGCTTGCCTTGGTATTGGCATGCACTCCCCTCAGCATGGCAGCGTGGGTATACCGTTCCCCATAGCGACCATTAGAGGACGCAGTTCAAAGTTCCCTCGGAAGGGAACGTCTCAGGTTACGTATGTAACCGTGGTTCCCTGAGAAGGGAACGAGACACTGCGTCCTCTAGTCTCCTCGCCATGCTTCGGATGTAAGCTTCAGATGAAGAAGCGGATGACGTGTTCTAACGGTGCCCTTTCATACTGTGGTCGCGCCAGTAGTGACGTCATAGGCTGTCGCCGGCCAATATCATTGTCGTGTTTAGATGTATACTTCAGACACTGGTCACGCCGAAGGCGTTCCCCCATAGTGACCCCTAGAGGATGCAGTGTCTCGTTCCTTTCTCAGGGAACCATGGTTACATACGTAACCTGAGACGTTCTCCCCCACTGTAGATCTGTTGTTAATGTATCATTTTTACTTATAAAAAATAATCTGAAAAATCTCAAGGATAAACTTTATCACTGATTGTTCTGCCACATGCAGTTGCTTTTCTGATGAGGGAACGATGTTCTATGGTAAGTTACATAATGGCAAACTTAATTTCAAAACACTAATAAAATTACACAATCTAAACTGACAGCTTTTTCTTCATAGTAGACAGAAACTCATTTTAGAGAGACAGATGGGATATTAGCTAATGGTAAACAGAGGATATGAGGATGTTTCATAAAAAGGTAACAAACGTGTGTCATACCCAAAAGATAAACAGGTCACATACTGCATATTCGATGAAACAAATATGAACATCACCATACAGGCTGATAGCAATTCAAAATGCAATTCATGATTTATGACAGACTGGACTGGAGGCATAACAACAGCACAACAAAGGCAAGAGACACTGAAACAGAATCTAACCAGATCAGATCTGAGAAACTGAAACAAATGCATTTATAGAAAACAAGTTTCTGTCCTAGAACAAAACATTCATATAGTCAGTTCCGACAACAGTGACACCGTGTATTTTTCTCATTTATCTTCTCTATAAGTACTCAGAAAACTCATTGGTAAATAATTCTAAGCCATAAACCAACCAACCAGTAATACACACTCTTCACACTGTAATTTATTCCTGTGATGGCAAAACTGCATTTTTTTTATTACTCTAGTCTTCAGTGTCACATGCTTCATTTCTAATATGCTATTTGGTGCTCAGTTATTATCAATTTATTATTAATTTAAAATGTTTCTTGAGCACCAATTTTCAAATCAGCATATTAGAATCATTTCTGAAGGATCATGTGCCACTAAGACTTATTGTTTTAATATATCAAATAAATGCAGCTTTGGTAAACATAAGACACTTCTTTGAAAAAATAAAATAAAATCCTTAAAAATCGTACCCACCCCAAACATATGCATGGTAGTGTATACACACAAAATTCTAAGAGTGTAGGGAGACCGAATCAATTACATCATTCACAATGATTAATGGGAGCTCTTTCATCTTTTTAGTTCTTCACCTAGAATTTGCATATTGAATTACTATTTTTTTCTCTCATGGCTTCAACAGAATTACCATCTATTAATAACCTTGCTGGAAAGCACTGTGAGTTGCTGTTTTAATTGCAGTTATCATTAATGATTCTAATAATTTTTTAATCAGTAATCTCACTAAATTATCATAGAGATGTCGACCTACTGATGTAATTATAAGTTTAAAGCTCGGCTGTAGAGATAATTATGGGGTCTCAGCCTTCCTTATATTGAACACGACATAGAGATAGAAAAGTTTAAGGTTTCTTGGAAAAGAACCGAGATTCAAGGTCAAGATATTTAAGTATCATGATTTTCCTCACGTTTTGTGTGAAGCTGGATCACACAAGCTATTTCTGATTCTCAGTAATCCTCTGCTCTAATCTTTCTTCAGAAGAGATGCATTTAGGTCTGTAAGAAGGAGCGTGGCCCTGATAAGACATTCAAATTCAAATTCATTCAGGTTGAGACAGAGGGTTTCACAGGAATACATAGGCTGTTGATTCAAATCACATGCAAAGTGGTGTGCCATCAAATTTCTTAGGATGTCTTTTGCTGAACTTTTCAACTGAACTTTTCTGGGCATCATGTGTCTCATCTATGTGAAAACATCAGACCATTTCAGCCTACATTCACTTCTAGGCATTTATTTAGCCATATATGGAAGTTTCACAAACATAATTTTACTGAAAGGTCATGTTTGAATCTTGTTTATGTGTGCATGTCCCTGGGAAGTACACAATAATAAACAGATAATCTCATTTTAGATGAAAAGTTCTCATTAGACATAAATTGCTCTCTATTATCAAAAGAACCAACCAATGACAAAGAACAGTGCTGTGGGAAAAACATATTTGAAATTTGTTTTCTATTTTCTATAGTCTAAATTAGGCATCTTCTTCAATGCATCTGGAAAGATATCAATTTTCAGTCGCAGCCTCTCTCTTTTCTCTCTGGAGACTGGGAGTGGAGAATAATTTGAAGAAGAAATATCACAAGTCAAAGAAAGGATGAGAAAAATGATTTTAAAAAAAAAGAGAGATACAGTCATACTGTGTCTCAAGCTTGGGAGATAAGGTCAGGACGTGCTTTCTCGTCTCTTCTCTCATTCCATATTTTCATTCTGCTCACATCATATTGATGTCTGAATGTTGACATTACCAAAAGGAACTTCAGATGTTTGAAAGTACTCAAACAGGGCAAGAGAGAAAATAAAACAGGAAAAAAAAATTTAACAATGAAATGCTTCAAAAGTTTTTTTTTTAATTTTTTTTAATTTTTTTTTTTAATGTTTTTGATGTATTTATATGTATATTAAACTTATACTGAAGCAATAAGTTTGGGTGGGAAATACACTTTCTAAAGGCCCTCCGTATTTCAACAGCCAAGAACCAAGAGGTTTTTTTTTTTACGTCACAGTCATGAATCATGATTTTCTACTTGTTATTCAGTTGCGGAGGTATTGGGGAGGGACATTTTTATTCTAGAGAGAATTTGATTGGTCAAAAATGAGTTTTGTGCATGATGAGTCATCAGTTTTTCTGTTCCATATTATCAGAGGAAAAACACTGTTGATTTAAAATGTGTGCATATATGCAAAAAGTGATTTTGGTTGACATTTGGGAGTACATTATAGGTTTTCAATGTGTGGTTTAGGAAGAGGGTCCTCATGGGTCAAATAGCTTAGAAATATAAAATGTTCTATATTTTATTGTATGCTTTATTAAAAATGTTTCTAAGATGAACTATTTTAGTCTAATAACAGCCATATGTTTTTTTCAGATTTCTTCTGTACTCTTAATGGTGGGTTTGAAAAAAAAGGGACCCACTTTATATTAAGTGACCTTAACAACTATGCACTTACATTTAAATTAATAATTTGGTACAATGCACTTATTGTGTACATACATGTTTTTACATTGTACTTATATTTTAAAAATACCTGGATGTAATTACATCTGTAATTAATTTCTGTAATTACATTTATAATTACACTGTTGACCCATCCCTTACACCTTAACCCACCCTTAAACCTACCCATACCAACAAACCTGTCCCTAACCTTACCCGTATCCCACCTCAATAGCAGCAAAAGTGTTTTGCAATACAATATGAACACAATAAGTACATTGTACTTAATTTTTGATGTAAGTACATAGCACTTAATATAAAGTGGGGCCAAAAAAGGTCACTATAATAATTTTTTTTCCTGATAATATTTTATAACACGTTTCACATTTTGCAGGGTTTTCAGAAACAGAAGTTGTCATATTTTGATAAACCTTTGGTGGTAAACGGAAAATACTTAAAATATATATATATATATATATAAAATATAAATTGGTCAGTATGTCCAAAATAAAATATATAACCTTTATATTTTAGGCAGCCATCAAAAAGTTTGAAAACCCCTGGTATAGCATATACTGTATGTCTCCACAGTGAAACATGAAATGCATTATTAAAATCTACACTCACAGCAAATTTACTTCCTTAAATTCACACAGTAGATGTAAGGTTTTCAAGCAAATATTATTGGACGGGAACAGGCGAGAACAAGCACTCAGGTCAGGTCACATACGTTCAGTAAGTCAGAGTAAATGCTGGATGCTAGAGAGCACAGCTTGACATTCAATCTGTTCTGTCTCCAGCTCCAGGGGAGCAACTGCCTCAGTAAATAAATGTCTAAACATTGCCACATGCTTCTGCTGCCGTGCCATGACTTTCCAGCCACATGGGGACCCCCAATGACTTCTCATTCTCCCAACCAGCATGAGAAATAGCAATTCATTGCCATCTTGACCAGGTTAATGTACTTCTATCCAGTGAAAATTAATTAATAGATTGTGCCAACTGTTTTCTGTAGGAAGTGAGCTGTGCTGGTATTTTCAAAGCGGTGAACCAATCTGGCTGCTTCATGTTAATGTTGCACTTCATCTATTTTTAAAAGACATGATGCTGCTGAGGTAATAAAATGAACTCCCCCCAAAATAAATCTGAAATAGAAATTTTACTCAAGCTAATCGTTTTCCTAACCTGTGCAGTGAAATGTTAAGGTATATATTGATGAACATTTCTTGTCCAGTGGATTTGAACTCGATGTGAAGCATGATTTAAAAAAAAATCTTTATGTTTTAGGGTTCTTATGTGTGATGTAATGTGGTGGAAACACATCATATAAAGAAGATCTGGAAGATCGCCTGCTGAAAAGACCTGAACAAATTTCTTTTGCAGAGTTAATTATCTCTCAAGTGTTTTTATAGAAAGGATAAACTACAACTGTGTGGAAATGGCAAAAAAAAGTGTCATTAAATATCTCAAAGATTTTCAAAGATGTGTGGTGAAATGTGTACCCTAGCATTAAAAACTCTTCACCAAACCCTTCATACCACTCCATATGCTTCAAGAGCACGTCCTGACATTCTTGCTCATTTACTAAACTCACTGTTGCCTGTGGTTAACTGCCAGGTAAACAGATGGTGCACCAGACCAACACAATTGTCACGCGGTTAATCCTTGTCACACGTTTGCCAAGATTGAATGTTCCTCAGAGAATCTTCACACCACTAACAAAAGCCTGAATGCTTTACACAGCATTTAAAGATGTGGACAAGCTTACTGCTAAATTTTGTAAGGTCAAAACAATAGAATGATACTGTGAGGATTGTAATGTAGAAAGGATAAACTACAACTGTGTGGAAATGGCAAAAAAAAGTGTAATTAAATATCTCAAAGATTCTCAAAGATGTGTGGTGAAATGTGTACCCTAGCATTAAAAACTCTTCACCAAACCCTTCATACCACTCCATATGCTTCAAGAGCACATCCTGACATTCTTGCTCATTTACTAAACTCACTGTTGCCTGTGGTTAACTGCCAGGTAAACAGATGGTGCACCAGACCAACACAATTGTCACGCGGTTAATCCTTGTCACACGTTTGCCAAGATTGAATGTTCCTCAGAGAATCTTCACACCACTAACAAAAGCCTGAATGCTTTACACAGCATTTAAAGATGTGGACAAGCTCACTGCTAAATTTTGTAAGGTCAAAACAATAGAATGATACTGTGAGGATTGTAATAAAACTATATTTTTACATCTTCCAAAAAAAAAAAAAAAAACGGTCACATAATTTCTTGAAGTTTTCTCTCAAGTCAGTGAAACATGTCAGTTTTTATAGAGAGTCTAAAGACAGTGATGTGAAATGTACCGCTATACAGAATGGAGCAATGAACAAAGAAAATCTATGGATTTCTTTAACAGCTTTCTTCTTTTTATCCACCCTCACCGACCATTGACTGCTGCAGATTCAAATTCAATCAAAGCCTCTGAGAGAGAAACCTGTGCCCCTTTCTTAGGGAAATTAGAGTTGATATTCTTCCGCCCTACTTTTGACCATGTCTCTACATACTCTATATAGGAAAATATAATTTCATAAAAGGCAGGAGAGGTCTGGCATGTAATTGGTGTGTAAATGCATTCGCTTCAAAATAAAAGGCATGGTAATTCATTGTAATGTGGTGTTTGGGTTTTGTCATTTTCATGTTTTCTACAAACCCGATTCCAAAAAAGTTGGGACACTGTACAAATTGTGAATAAAAACAGAATGCAATGATGTGGAAGTTTCAAATTTCTATATTTTATTCAGAATACAACATAGATGACATATCAAATGTTTAAACTGAGAAAATGTATCATTTTAAGGGAAAAAATAAGTTGATTTTAAATTTCATGGCATCAACACATCTCAAAAAAGTTGGGACAAGGCCATGTTTACCACTGTGTGGCATCCCCTCTTCTTTTTATAACAGTCTGCAAACGTCTGGGGACTGAGGAGACAAGTTGCTCAAGTTTAGGAATAGGAATGTTGTCCCATTCTTGTCTAATACAGGCTTCTAGTTGCTCAACTGTCTTAGTCTTCTTTGTCGCATCTTCCTCTTTATGATGCGCCAAATGCTTTCTATGAGTGAAAGATCCGGACTGCAGGCTGGCCATTTCAGTACCCGGATCCTTCTACGCAGCCATGATGTTGTAATTGATGCAATATGTGGTCTGGCATTGTCATGTTGGAAAATGCAAGGTCTTCCCTGAAAGAGACGACGTCTGGATGGGAGCATATGTTGTTCTAGAACTTGGATATACCTTTCAGCATTGATGGTGCCTTTCCAGATGTGTAAGCTGCACGCACTCATGCAACCCCATACCATCAAAGATGCAGGCTTCTGAACTGAGCGCTAATAACAACTTGGGTTGTCCTTGTCCTCTTTAGTCCGGATGACATGGCGTCCCAGTTTTCCAAAAAGAAATTCAAATTTTGATTCGTCTGACCACAGAACAGTTTTCCACTTTGCCACAGTCCATTTTAAATGAGCCTTGGCCCAGAGAAAACGCCTGCGCTTCTGGATCATGTTTAGATATGGCTTCTTTTTTGACCTATAGAGTTTTAGCCGGCAACGGCGAATGGCACGGTGGATTGTGTTCACCGACAATGTTTTCTGGAAGTATTCCTGAGCCCATGTTGTGATTTCCATTACAGTAGCATTCCTGTATGTGATGCAGTGCCGTCTAAGGGCCCGAAGATCACGGGCATCCAGTATGGTTTTCCGGCCTTGACCCTTACGCACAGAGATTGTTCCAGATTCTCTGAATCTTTGTTTAAGGATAGCTTCCTGAAAGACATTTTCCGTTATGGTTTGGACAAAAATGTATCTCTGTTAATGCCACGCAATACCCCACACTGGTCACTTGAACAGTACATAGACTTTGCTCTGTAGTTGAGTGGATCAGCTTTTATTGTGGGTGTCATGGAGGAACATGCCACTTCCCCAAAGTCTGCTCACGTCATGCCTGCCAAGCCACAGCCTTCTCACGTCATGTCTGCCAAGCCACAGCCTTCTCACGTCATGTCTGCCAAGCCACAGCCTTCTCAAGTCCCGCCTGCCAAGTCACAGCCTGCACACGTCATGCCTGCAACTCCAGGACCTGCTCCCATCATGCCAGTTAAGTTAAAGTTTACTCCTGTCATGTCTGCAAATTCAAAGCCTGATCACATCATGTCTGCCAAGCCAGAGTCTGATGACATCATGTCTGCTACCCCAGGGCCTGCTCACGTCACGTCTGCCAAGCCAGAGCTTGCTCACAAGATGGCCGCCACGGCTGAGTCCCCGG